>NC_054700.1:12548031-12780531 GCF_016097555.1 Gigantopelta aegis | reverse complement strand
CGGCCCGTCCTACTGACCCGGACCGTCCTACTGACCCGGACCGTCCTACTGACCCGCCCCGTCCTACTGACCCGGCCCCGTCCTCCTGACCCGCCCCGTCCTACTGACCCGGCCCCGTCCTCCTGACCCGCCCCGTCCTACTGACCCGTCCTACCGGCCCCGTGCTACCGGCCCCCGTCCTACTGACCCGTCCTACCGTCCCCGTGCTACCGGCCCCCGTCCTACTGACCCGGCCCCGTCCTACTGACCTGTCCTACCGGCCCCGTGCTACCGGCCCCCGTCCTACTGACCCGGCCTCCGTCCTACTGACCCGGCCCCGTCCTACTGACCCGTGCTACCGGCCCCCGTCTTACTGACCCGGCCCCGTCCTACTGACCCGGCCTCCGTCCTACTGACCCCTGACCCGGCCCCGTCCTACTGACCCGGCCTCCGTCCTACTGACCCGGCCTCCGTCCTACTGACCCGGCCCCGTCCTACTGACCTGTCCTACTGGCCCCGTGCTACCGGCCCCCGTCCTACTGACCCGGCCCCGTCCTACTGACCTGTCCTACCGGCCCCGTGCTACCGGCCCCCGTCCTACTGACCCGGCCTCCGTCCTACTGACCCGGCCCCGTCCTACTGACCCCTGACCCGGCCCCGTCCTACTGACCCGGCCTCCGTCCTACTGACCCGGCCTCCGTCCTACTGACCCGGCCCCGTCCTACTGATCCGGCCTCCGTCCTACTGACCCGGCCCCGTCGTACTGACCCGGCCTCCGTCCTACTGACCCGGCCCCGTCCTACCGGCCCCGTGCTACCGGCCCCCGCCCTACTGACCCGGCCCCGTCCTACTGACCCGGCCTCCGTCCTACTGACCCGGCCCCGTCCTACTGACCCGGCCCCGTCCTACTGACCTGTCCTACCGGCCCCCGTCCTACTGACCCGGCCCCGTCCTACTGACCTGTCCTACCGGCCCCTGCTACCGGCCCCCGTCCTACTGACCCGGCCACCGTCCTACTGACCCGGCCCCGTCCTACTGACCTGTCCTACCGGCCCCGTGCTACCGGCCCCCGTCCTACTGACCCGGCCTCCGTCCTACTGACCCGGCCCCGTCCTACTGACCCGTCCTACCGGCCCCGTCCTACCGGCTCCGTCCTACCGGCTCCGTCCTACTGGCCCCGTCCTACTGAACCATCCTACCGACCCGGCTCCGTCCTACTGACCTGTCCTACCGGACCCCGTCCTACTGACCCGTCCTACCGATCCCGTCATATTGACCTGGCCCCGTCCTACTGACTCGCCCCTGCCCTACTGACCCGGCCCGTCCTACTGACCCGGCCCCGTCCTACTGACCCGCCCCGTCCTACTGACCCGGCCCCGTCCTCCTGACCCGCCCCGTCCTACTGACCCGGCCCCGTCCTCCTGACCCGCCCCGCCCTACTGACCCGGCCCCGTCCTACTGACCCGGCCCCGTTGGCGTGCAATAGTAAACAGAAAACTAATGGAATTTGAGAATACGAGTCACCAAACTAAACTTCATAGAACGCCTGAACTTTCCCGCTTCTGTGACATTCACCCCGATATCGGTGTCTACATTCTTTGGAAAATAGCGTACGTTCATCCAAATTGTAAAATAATTTTATCATCAGTCGTAAAAATAGGTAGCATGAAAACCTTTCCAAGGAAATGTATTTTATGTGATAAACAAACGTTAGATTATACTAACATATTTTATTACACTGTGAAAAACTAATAACAGAAAGAAATGCTGCTTTTGAATTACTAGCAAACATTATGTCTATTGACCAGTATGTTACAATATGTGACCAAAGTGACGAAAATCTCATGAACTGTATTTTGGGAGGAGAAAACAATGACCTGAATGGTCTTGATTTTCATCAGTGGATTGCGTTTATTTTAAGCATATCAAAATATATACATCTTTGTCGTCAGTACATCCGGTTGGATTTCTAAACTGTTATAAATAGTTATGAAGGGCATGTCCGTCCTCTCTCTCTCTCTCTCTCTCTCTCTCTCTCTCTCTCTCTCTCTCTCTCTCTCTCTCTCTCTCTCTCTCTCTCTCTCTCTCTCTCTCATATTAATGTATTACGGTACCTGTATTTTTGTGTTATTTATTTAATTTGAACGTGTGATTGTATGCAATCTTCATTTATGGAGGAAATAAAGAATATCATCATCATCATCATCGATATTTATGGACCGTCCCTTAGTGGACCATTGTGACAGAGATGACCACTTCGTCGTTCTTGTAAAAAAGAAGATTCATCACCTCGTCACTGCAAGTGCGTTAACCTGTGTAGACACACAGCACTGTGAACATCTGGTCGTCCCTGTGAAGCCACAACAAATAATCGCTGACAACAGTATATTGGAGTACAGAGAAAATATATATTGAAGACTAGTGTAGTGCGCACACACATGAAGGATAAGGTTTAAATTCTTAAAATCCATGACCCGCCTACGTTTTATTGTGCTAGGTTATTCTCTATTTCCCATGTGAACTCATGGAATCGGCGTCACGGTTTTCGAATTATGTTTTTCCGTCAAGCCACAGCCAAAAAAAACAAAAAACTTTATCATCTGCGTGTGAACTCTGACCTCTCGCTAGCTGTGAATCTCCAGTGACAAAACGCAAGATTCTCTGGAATTGTTATAAATGGATGCGAAACTGAGCTAGCATTTGTTTATTTTTAAATGGTATAATTGAAGTAAGGTCGTTCGCGTTCTTACAAACAGCATTGAAAGAGCCTATAGCATGGTTTTGCGTACGGAAAATGTATTGAATAAACAACAGGCAATTCGTCTTTAGATTTATTACAAAAAATGTATACAGCAACAGCAGTATAATATAGCACACGGGGAAAAAATGTGTTTACTGGAAGGAAGGAAGGAAGGAAGGAAGGAAGGAAGGAAACTGGGTTTAACGTGCCCCTATCCACAAAGGTTCAGGCACGCCCACTTCGGATTTAGCCTCTGACTTCGCCAGTGACCAACTCCGGAGCGGGGGGGGGGGGGGGGGGGGGGGGGGGGGGTGTTTACTGGCCCCAGTTGCATGAACGTTAAGCTCAAAGGCTAATAGGTCCGTGGTTCGCTTCGCGTAACATACTGCATAAAGTGAATCTGTAACGACACTGTGCATGACATCTTCAACAAATTACTAACACAAGCGCGGGACGTAGCCCAGTGGTAAAGCGCTCGCTTGATGGGCGGTCGGTTTGGGATCGATCCCCGTTGGGCTATATCCAACCAGTGCTCCACAACTGTTATATCAAAGGCCGTGGTATGTACTATCCTGCCTATGGGAAAGTGTAGGATCCATTGCTGCTATTAAAAAAGAGTAGCCCATGAAGTGGCGACCGCGGATTTCCTCCCTCAATATTTGTATGGTCCTTAACCATATGTCCGACGCCATATAACCGTAAATAAAATGTGTTGAATGCGTCGTTAAATAAACAATGTCCTTCCTTCCTTCTTACTAACACCATCCCAACTGACCAGATAGTTGAGGTGTGAACTTAATAAACAATAAAATAAAATATATATGAACTTGTGATCTTGAATTTCTAAAGAGCACAGTCACACATATTAACGTATGTGTGTGTGTGTGTGTGTGTGTGTGTGTGTGTGTGTGTGTCTGTGTGTGTGTGTAGGTGTATGTGTCTGTGTGTGTCTGTGTGTGTTTGTGTCTGTGTTTGTGTCTGTGTGTGTGTTTGTGTGTGTGTGTCTGTGTATGTGTCTCTGTGTGTGTGTGTCTGTCTGTGTGTGTCTGTGCGTATGTGTGTGTGTCTGTGTGTGTGTGTCTGTGTGTGTGTATGTGTGTTTGTGTGTGTGCGTGTATGTGTGTGTGTGTGTCTGTCTGTGTGTGTGTGTGTGTGTGTTTGTGTGTGTGTGTGTGTGTCTCTGTGTGTGTGTGTGTGTGTGTGTGTGTGTGTGTGTGTGTGTCTGATGTTATGAATTCTTTTATACACCAAACATCGTCGTTTCCTATTGTAATCACGATTTTGATTAGAACACAATAACACTGTAAAATATGAGATATTATTTTGTGAGAAATTTGGGTCCAACATATTAGGCCGGGCGTTTATTTTTATTAGATGGATCGCTTCGCAATCAACACCATAGTGGACTCCTTTACGAGCTGCGACGAGCTGCTTGCCTGGGCCAAACAATATGGCTTGGAGGAGGACGAACACGTGAATTTAAAAGTCATAGAGCTACTGTGTCAAGAAATCAAACAATCTGAAGAAGCCGCTGCGATGGAGATGGAACAATCGAAAGAAGCCACTGCGTTGGAGACTACTCCTGGTCCCGAGGTTGAAGACTTATGGTCTCCCTTAACACCTGAGGAATACGAGGAATTTATAAAACTTTGTAACGAACACGTGAATGAAGAAAGACTATAACGAATTGGCCAGAATATGTATAAACGATGGTGATTGGCAGTTAGAGGAACCTGTTGCTACCTCCAAAGAAGACAAAGGGAAAGGTTTGCCGTGTCAATTTTGTTGCGTCACCTTCTGAAGAATGTGCCAGCTAAGACAACACAAAGTACATTGTGAACAGAGACCGTCGTCACCACCATCGACACTGCCATCCACATCGTCAGAACCACCCGTCAAGCGTCAGCGTACCATCAATCAAGTGGGAGGGATCGGACCCGCTGCGTCTACCGTGCAGCCTTCACCATACACTATTAACAAGAAAAGTGTGAGGACTCACAAGAAGACGTCGGCAATGGACACAACGTTCGAAATTAAATTTAACGAACAGTGGCAAGGGAAAAAGCTAAAACATCTACCAATCTAATTAAAATTAGCTCCACTATTGCATGTGGATCTAACACCAGCCAGTTGGAGCTCATGTCGACCAATCAAAATCGTACTTGCAGAATCCTGCCAGTGATTTAAAAATAATTTGAAAACATTCCGAATTATCCTGATATGATATACGATATGTTTCATGTGAATTACGAATGCCTTATTTAGACCAGTAGAACTAATTTTAATCGGATTGCTAACAACACTGCGTAGTCCCCAATGTCCAGGTAACATTTCGTCTGTAAATAATAATTTAAATATTTACCAATCACACTTCGCCTTTTATAACGTTATTTGGGAGCATACACATTCTAAAAATATCGGGCGAGTCCATTTTAGTGGCCGCAGTACAACGAACCATACCATACCATATTTTATACGTGGCGGGGACAACAATGGAATACAATGGAAAACGCCACCGTGCACCGCCGGAACAATGGGTGCATACCTGTTATCTTTCAAGGTCATACCTGTTATCTTTCAAGGTCATGCCTGTTATCTTTCAAGGTCATGCAGATTATGTTTCAAGGTCATGCAGATTATGTTTCAAGGTCATGCAGATTATGTTTCAAGGTTATCTTTCAAGGTCATGTCAGTTCATTTGGTGTATAGCTGTTATCTGCCAAGTGGTTTATTTATAGTTATTTTTAAACACTCTTTTGTGTGTGTAATTTGTTTGTGAGCACGAGGACGATGGGTACAAAGCAGTTTGAAAGGTTTTATCTGTGGGGAAACGTGTGTTTTTGAATGGTTTCATTTATAGGTGTTATGAAATAATATTTTTTGATAGGAAAACCAGTTGAAACCGGTTCGATTCGTTCAAATTATAATAAAAAAAGTATAATTATATTCATTGTGTTTGCGAGATAAACACTAACGATAAGAAACAAGATGTCTATTTCAGTTGGAAATACGTTTTGTTTATAGTATTTTGTAAAGGGTTACGTCAAGCATTAACAAAACATATAAATAGGAAAGACGATAGTACAGAGAATTCATTGCAATGGTAGACCACGAACAGGTAGAACAACTTTCTCGAAGTGTTTCTAAATCTGAAAGTTGGAGACTGTTTGGACGACGTGTTGTTACAACGGAGACAGTGTTTTTTACACAGATAGTAGTCCTGTACATTGTGATCATAACGTGTATGATCAATTTGTCACTGGATCGTGGAAACTCGAACTTGTGGACCGCTTTACTTAGCAGTTCCCTTGGTTATCTGTTACCTAATCCAAAGATAAAGTCAAAACGTTTTATGAATGAATAAAACATGAACAATGAGCGAACAGGAATGTAACATAAAGATTAAGAAACCCACAACTATTACAATAGTTGGTGGAAGTGGCAGTGGGAAAACATTTTTTACAAAGCGTCTTTTGGAGAACTCCAAACATGTGTTTGATGTGGAACCTAAACTAGTTGTTTATTGTTACACTGTATGGCAGGATGTGTACACGGACATGCAGCATTCGGTTTCCAGCATACTGTTCTACGAGGGACTACCGACACAGGAAGAGTTGTATGCATGGGCAGACGAGTCCCAGAACAACATGTTGTTGATTTTGGACGATCTGATGATGGAGGTATGCAATAGTAAACTTATTTTGAAAGTATATTCAACCTTGTCACACCATTTGGGTATAACTTGTATTAGTTTACAGCAGAGTTTATATCCCAAAGGAAACTGTGCACGCACCATGAGTTTAAACACACATTTGTTCATATTAATGGCAAATGCACGGTCGGCACATGAATATAAGATTTTTGCATCTCAGATATTTCCTGGACAGTCTAAATACTTTGCCGAGGCATATCAAGATGCAGTGCAATCAAGAAAGTTTGGATATTTATTGGTTGATGTATCACCATACAGTGATCCGGAATATGGACGACTACGTACGGCCATTTTACCTGACGAACTATGTACTGTATATCTCCCTAAAGACTAGTATAAAGCATGTGTTGTGTACGTGAATGGTTATATGTGCGATAGCATTTGACATGAGCAAACAGTATTCTTGCATCATCGCTGCATACCCACGTGGTGAACTACAGAGTGGTATAACAGCAAGTCCGGTGCGATTGACTATCTCAAACGTGTTTTAGCACGTGGCGTCGACGTTCCAGATTGTTGGGGTGGAGCGTCATATTTCATACTAAGGAGATCTGCTTACGTTGTAAATTATGACAGACTTAATTAACGAACATTTGAATTATCTTTCTCTTCTCAAGAATGGAACTGTGAAACAAAGACGGGCTCTGTTGATTCATGCATCACTCGAACAGTTCAAAGCATTGATAGAAGTGATTTACAACATTTTACGTGGTAATATTACAGTCTCGGCAAATGTTCAAAAACGACTGTATCGTTACAGAGTGGTCATTAGAAAACTTGTTGACAGAGCAGTTAGCAAGAAGGACAAGCACAGGTTACTACGAACTCATCATTTCATAATACCTATTTGTGTTGAAGCACTCTTAAACTACTTGAAAGTGAACGACACTGACGACTTACAAGAGACGAACAATGGCGAAAGCGCATATTCTACTGAGTCGGGAGACCTACAACAACCTATTGAAGGGAAGACACACGGCAACTCGGATGAGTGATTCTACAACTGCGAAGAGTGAATGTGAAAATCGTGTTATTGAAACTGCTTCACCATCAGGGAATTATACAGTGTCAAATAACTGTGATGCAACAAATGAACATAATACGAGCTTATCGACACAGTCAAACAGAAATTCACTGTTGTCTCTACAAACTGCTATTCTACAGGGTGTTCGCAGTACAACCCTAATAGGAAAACTAATGGCTTTGTGGATGTTTATAAAGGATCAGTTTGAAAACGGAGCATTACTCTGGAATGATAAAGGTGAACTACACGATAACGATGAACACGCTCTCGTGGGATCTGATATACAAACTTTGATACGTCACGCTGTTTTGAGCTCTGAATCTACAAAACAACCCGTGGGCTATGAATATTTCATTAAAAGACTGAAGGAGTTGCACGTTTCCCCCAAACTGTTTATGGCGACACAGAAAGGAAGCGGTAAACAAAGAAAACAAACACAGACTCGAGTAAACAAGAATAAGCAGTTTTATTTGAAAAGAAAAGCTAACGCGGGCATTCCCGGTGTAAAGAAATTAAAGATGTTAGAAATCTATTAGATGTAATAATAATAATAATAATTTTAAATGTAATAAAGGTTTCTTTCTATAGTATAGTTTCTAGTTATTTGTACTGTAGTTTTATTGTTGACAAATGTCATTCAGCCATCTGCACACGTAACATCATCTCCAGCACATTACGACGATGATCACTGAGAAAGTTCTCTAGCAGCCACTCTACACTGGTATAGGGTAGGATGTGTATAGAATGACATGGTTCACCGTGTCTACGGATAAAACGTTCTGCGTCTTGCACTATTGCCTCGTGTGGCAACGATTGCAGGGCTCTCTCAAAATATGAATCAATCGCTTCATTTGGTGTAAGCATTAAACAACTGTGTTGAATTTG
The DNA here is from genome assembly GCF_016097555.1 of Gigantopelta aegis. Lineage (NCBI taxonomy): Eukaryota > Metazoa > Mollusca > Gastropoda > Neomphalida > Peltospiridae > Gigantopelta > Gigantopelta aegis. The sequence continues at coordinate 12,772,191 of NC_054700.1, read as the reverse complement.
AGAAGGATGATCAATTGCACACCCTTCACAATTGTCTTTTGTCATTTTATTTATTGTAGCATGCAGCACACTTAAGTAAAACGAGATAAGAACCATTTCAAAGGGTGTTCTCCACGAATTGTTGCGTTCACCACCAACATTCACTGTACACATAATTACTTTTATGCGCACTGCTGTATGATGCGTGTATTGTGCCAAGTTGTGTCGAGTTGCGTGACGCAGGCATCGTCTACGTCTTTTGAACAGGGTTCTGTGTCGGTAAAGAACTCTACCCGTTCCTCGCTCTTGTACTTCAAAATAGTAGAACTGTGATTCCATTCTGTAACAGAGAATAGTGGTTTAATATTAAAACACACTTATTATATTGTTACACACACACACACACACACACTACATATACTTTAACACACACACACACACACTTATTATATACACACACACACACACACACACACACACACACACACACATACTTACGCGCAAAAACAACAACATACATACTTTATCATATGTTAATAATAGGGCTCCTACTCAATCAAATATACATTTAATTCGTTTGCAAAGTAGTACCTTGTATTTTTCTTTTCTTCTTCTTTTGTTCAACGTGTACAATGTTAACAATAAGTGTGATCTTTGTTTTCATCTTAAAATGCTTGATAACCATATGGTACTGATGTAATGCCATCTTCTAAAATGTATCGTTTATTATCTAAAGGTATTAAAGCTACTTTCGTGTTTTTGATCGTGTACAGGGTATTGTGAAATGAACGTATGAAATTAAATGTAGCAGAGAACGTTTTTTTCTGAAACAGACATTGCTTAAACAGTTCGTGACGCAGTGACTTTTTAACAAAGCCCCGTTTGATACCCTTGGCCTTTTTGTGTTCAAGTTTGGAATTTGTATTTTTATCGATGACGGTAAAACTGTAATTTGTAGCTCTAAGTCTCACGAACTCGTCAATGACTGCACCTCCAGCTTCGTCTTTCATTAGTCCTGTCACCTTATGCCTTGACGTAGAAAATAATGCATGGTCTGGGGGAAAGTTGGATGTGTCAAACAAGTGACTGTTTTGTTGCATGAATTTGTATGGGTCTAACAAATGTTCACCCGGAGCTGTCCTGATTTCCATGAACAAACTGTCAGTGTCGGTCATGAGTAGTCGCACGTGATCGTTGTACTGTTTCACCATGGTTTCATAATAAAAAGACAGAATGTGACGTTTTGCGTGTTCTAAAATACAAAATCCTACTGCAATGGGTTTGTTTAAGGTAACCGTGGTTCTTTGCATTTCAACTGCCACTAAGTCTTCCGAAAAAATATTTACGTGTTTGAAATTTGATTTGGCAGTGTATTGTCTTAGTCGTTCTCGTTGTGCGACCAATTCGACTTGTTTGTATTTTCTGACAGACTCTATGAATTTTCCATAACACACATTCGACATTGCTTTGTACAAATCTTGTGAGCATTTGTCTGTAGCATGCTTGCGATTTTTCTATGTTTCGAGTTACAAAAGGTTTCATCCACTTTGATTGCTTGAATTTTAAAACTTTGTGAATACATTTCAACTCCAAACCGAGTTTTAAATATAACTTTAGAGTTGCAAAGTGAATGACGTAGTTGTTTTTATCTTTTAAAGTACAAAACTATTTTTTGCCTGATGGTTTATTTAAATTTAGACCGAATTGTTCAAGTAACTGTTTATAGTATGGTGAAAACTCAGCAGCGGGTATGTTATCGTGTAGTGGCGCAAGTGGAAAAGATGCGTGTTTTGCGTGAAGTTCTTTTGGATATTCCAGATCGACTTCTAAAATGTACCCTAGCTCACCCTCAGTGTCTAAAGTAGCCCATTCGATATCAATAAACCCTTCGGGTGAGATGAACTCGTAGTCACAGAGAGCAAGCGGTTCTAACATAGTGGTAGCATACAGTGAATTAACATCGAAGTACATTAGGTAGCACGTGTCTTTTTGTGAGTCAAAATCACTCATATATTTATTATTGGCTTTGGAATATCTGTGTGAAATCATAGACACTCCACCCCGCAAACCTTTCTCAATGAAGCCGTACATGTCTGGGTCTGTGAACAGATCGAGTTCGACATCGGTCATTTTTAAAGCAGCATCTAAAGCAAAACCCGGGAGACTTTTGTAATGTAACGGATCTAGTTCGTAACTTTTAATGCACATGTCTCTAAATGATTCCATGACATCACACAATAAGAGAACATCGACAGAAACGTAAAGTCGCATGAATTCCTCTTGTGTATTGATATGAAATTCACCCCAAAGTTTTTCTGCAAAGGTGTATTCTTCGTCAGAAATGTTACTTTCCGCGAGCTGTGAATAAAAGTCTTTGTGACTGGGTAACTGTGTGTCATTTAATTTCTCAAATGAATCTATGTATTCATAACAGAAAGGAAGTTTACGGGTTAACATGTCTACATGATTGGGAAAATGTTTACTTAAATGTACAAAACAGTGTTTTCCTTTGCTCATGAGATTTTTTGTCAGCGAATCGAGTGATGATGTGAGGAATTTAAAAGAGTCGACGAAGATTAAATCGTCAATGGAGAACGATAGAAACTGTTCGGTATTATGCGGAATGTAGCCGAGTTTTCTGTCGGCAAACCTAGTGGACGCTTGTAGAATTAAATGCGTGTCATACCGTTCGCTGTTATGAAGCACACATATCACTTCTTTTTCCAGTTTGAAATTTAAATTACAGTAGCCATGACAGACCCCCCCTAAACTTTCCTGTGAGGTGACAGTGGTCTACGTGCCTACTGTAATCTAACTCTTCACCGCATAGATAACAGTGTGTAGCATTGGCAATTTCCCATCTTGCATCGGTCGTGAGCACCACGTCAACGGGATTATTAAAAATGTCCATTATTTCTTCATATTCCTCTAAAATGCTTTCTATAAAATGTTCTGACGCATCTTTACCAGTTTAGACTTTTAGGGGTTTCGTGTATTTATCCAGTATACTTACGACCTTGTATGCGTACCCACACGGTACGTGCTTTTGTATTCGATTTTTTTCGGTTGTGGACTCGAGAACACTTTCGAAATCGCTGTATATAATGAACGGAAATCGCTGTGTTTTATATTTTTGTTTGATACCAAAACATTTTATGGCTTCCTCAAATGGAGCCATAACTATTCTCTGAGCGTTGTGATAACAGTAATCTTTGTGTTTGTATAATCGTTCTTCACTGGTAAAAGACCACAAACACTTTTTACATATGTAATGTTGTCGATCACTGTATTCCGTGCAAGATATTAAACCGGACATACTTTTGATCAGACAGAAACGATTTGTTTTTTTTATCGTTAAGTGTATTTTCCATTAACATGAGAAGATCAACGTGCTGTTTATTTGATCCATTGATAGATTTGCTTATTCGTATAGGATATACAACCTTCGGGGGTGGGGCGTCTTTAGGTTCGTTTCTACCCATCGGTGGAATTTCTTCATAGCCGTAAACATTTATAGACAAGTTATTATTTTTTTCAAATAAATCGATTTGTTTTAGTGTAACTGGAAATGTTATACCATTAACATTCAGTTTGTCTTCATGATGTAAATAGTGATGCGTTCTCTCTGGGTGAGAATGGGGGGGGGGGGGGGGGGGGGGGGGGGGGGGGGGGGGGGTGCAGTTGCGCCAAAACACAATATAGAAAACATTTGTCATCATCGTTTTGAATGTTCAGTATACTTTTTTTCTTTCGCTTTAACTCTACAGGTAATTCGATGTATGACGCGCCTCTGAAAGGTTGAAATCGAACAACGGTCAGTTTCATGGTAATGACTTCTTCAAATTTAAGATTTGACTCTTCACCTTCGTAGTCGTCTAATCTAATCATGATCGCATTCATTGCAGTAGAATATTGTTCTTCTAAGTCATCCGTCACGGTAGCTATAATCATTTTGTTTTTAAAGTACGGTTCCACAAACGTCTGTTCGCCTTCTGTGCTGACTTTCGACATTTTAATTTGTACACAAATACCCCATTTCACTGATAATGTTTCTCGTAGTTCCGATTGAATATCATTAATAACATCACGACTACGTGCAACTAGAAACCTCATCAAGTCCGATCTGTCTTGATCAGTTCCGTTATAGTCAAATTCTCTCACGTCACCATGCAGAGCTTGCCTATTACATCCTCTGTTTGGGGAAAGGGGCTCGTCGGGAATCTGATCAGCTTCGGGTTGTGAGGAAGGGGTTTGTGCAGGAAGCTGTACAGAATCAACCTGGTGATTATTAGACTGAGAATTGGGTTGTTCTGGTAACGGTATAACATTCACCTGTTGTGTGGGAGTTCTGTCAGGGTTGTGACTGACTGTGCTCGATGGCTTTTGTCGTTTGTTTTGAGGTTGAACACTGGTTGGCTGAGAAAACGCAGTACCTACGGTCGGGGCTGGTGTTGACCGTTTGGTACTTCGCTTACCACCGCCGGATTGAGTGCGACATACTTTGAAATGACGTTTTAATGCCTGAACATTAATAAAGTCTATCATACAAGAAGAACATTGAAATGTTCTTTGGGGGTTATGAGTTCGAGAGTTGTGTATTGCAAGTTCCCTAGATGACGAAAACATGCACTGACACTGATTACACGAGTATGTTTGAGGTCTACCATTGAAACATGTTTTGCGTGCTCGGATCGGTTGGAACACTGATACGAACAGTTTAAACATTTTAAAGTATGATCGTGATAGCTATGTCTGTGATAGCTATCTTTTCTGGTAAAATGTTCGCCACATAGTTCACATATGAAAATGTGTGACAGATTGAAACAATTCCTTCCATGTCTAAGAAGATCAGAATTTCGAGAAAAGCGTGCCTGACACAGATCACACGAAAATATCCTGCAAGTTGTGTGAGAGGACATTTTAAAGTACTGGATATTCTTGTTATATGAATTATTAACTATCTATTCCTATTTCGGATTATATATTAAACTATCTACATTTTTTTAATTTTTTTTTTTAATAGGTTTAGAAGAATTTAGTTTTAGTCAAATTTCAAATATAAAAACTGTTCAAATATGAAAATGGTTCAAAAGTGGTTAATTGAATGGAAATTTATTATCCAAAATGCTACATGTTGTAGCTAATTCGTATTTAAAATTAGTAACTGGCTAATTTGGTACTGTACAGGGTCAGCCCTGGTAGGGTTATGTTAAGGTCTCATAATCATAAAAAAAAACACCTTAAAAAAACCGAACAAACAAACTTACCACACATTTTGTTATTTACTACGATGACTCGTTCTTTATCCTCTTTATCGAACAAAACTGAAGCACAAGTAACAATCCCAGTCCCCACCTTGGATCTTTCTTAGGTTGGGAAAGAGTAAAGCTCGAATGATGACATCAGTGTTCACACGGTCCAGTTTAATTACTTTGACAAAAGGAAATGTTCCACCATTTACGTGTGTTAGTAACTTGTGGTATCCTTTACATAGCATTACCGGTGAACCTTTACATGCTTGGTTAACCTCTATAGTGTTAACGTTTACAAAAACACTAAGGCACAGAAGTAGAGCGAACTTCAACATTTAGTCGTTCGAAAACCACGTTTTATTTGTATTAATAGAGTAACCTCCCTTCGATAATGTTCATACTTACAGGTTCCAATAGACTAAATCAATTTCCAGTACCGATAATGTTATCGTTTTCAAATAAAACTGATAAATGCAGCGTTTCAACACACACACACACACACACACACACACACACACACACACACACACACACACACACACACACACATGCAGTGGTGTTAAGCTCTACTGTATAACTGTATACTAAATAAAGGTTTATAATTGATTTACAATAGATAATGGGATTTTCCACATATAATCAATATTACTTACTACCAATCAGTCGCAGCTGCTTTTACTCCGTAAATATTTGAAGTGCACCTCAAACTCTCTTATTTGGTACTATGCTACCTATACTACTATCTACTAAAGTGCTCATACACTACTGTTTAAAAAGACAACAAATCAACGTTTTAAGAAATACTAAATTTATTTTTTAAAACACACACTGCAATTACATGAAATACATAATTATGTACAATGTCTAAAGAGAAATCTGAATATAACCTTTAGTAAATACATGGAATACACGGCTGTGTACCACAGTACTTAAAATAAGTGCATACGAACTTGGATATGAATACATCATTCTGTAATTTAACTTCACTAAACTGATTCACAATATCGTTCATCATCAGTTCAGTTTTACATTTTTGTAACAAATAATATAAACAATAAAATCCACATGTTTTAGCGTTGACAGTTTGAATGGTTTTGCTATTGTAAACGTAAGATGTAGAATACTTTTTAAGAAATGAAACAAACTTTGTGCTATAATACTCGGGCGGTTTCCCATTCAGTTCATTCCAAGCCACCAAGTAGTAGCGTTCCACGATGTCCTCGTGGTTCATTGTTTTACACGTGTGAGTTTTCTCTTCATCAAACATGCATCCCATACACATTTCTTTACAGAGTCGTTGAACCAGTTTACATACCTCAAATGCATAACTCAGTGTTAACAAACTTTCCAAGCATTTTCTGTTAGCAACTGTTTCAACTTCATCCACGAGGATACGCGTTGGACGTATTTTCTTGATTATTATCAGCTTGGTACTGTTAGTCAAATCACAGAATGAACGTTTGGCATCCATCACACATTCAATACGACTCTTAAACCAGTGATTCGATTGTTTCACCACTGTTTCATCAAAACTGCATTCTGACCGTAAAACGTATTTCCAACTGAAGTAAATAGCCTGTTCCTTGCCGTTAGTGTTCATCCTTAAACGCATTTACAAATAATAAATAATAATTACACGTTTCTTTATCTTATAGCACATATTCAAATTCGGTTGTTAAAAGATTGCTTGTGATTGGTTAATTGCTAACGAATCGAACCGGTTTCAACTGGTTTTCCTATAAATGAAACCATTCAAAAACACACGTTTCCCCACAGATAAAACCTTTCAAACTGCTTTGTACCCATCGTCCTCGTGCTCACAAACAAATTACACACACAAAAGAGTGTTTAAAAAGAACTATAAATAAACCACTTGGCAGATAACAGCTATACACCAAATGAACTGACCTTGAAAGATAACCTTGAAACATAATCTGCATAACCTTGAAAGATAACCTTGAAACATAATCTGCATGACCTTGAAAAATGACCTTGAAACATAATCTGCATGACCTTGAAAGATAACAGGTATGACCTTGAAAGATAACAGGTATGCACCCATTGTACTGGTGGCGTCGGCCATTGTTCCGGCGGTGCACGGTGGCGTTTTCCATTGTATTCCATTGTTGTCCCCGCCACGTATAAAATATACTACTTACGGGGTGGGTTATCAGTCTTCAATTTTACATTAAAAATTATTTATTTATTTATAACCCCCCCCCCCAAAACCCCCCCCCCCCACCCACACCCACACACCTAAATCAGTCTTCAGTTTTACATTACAAATTATTTATTTTATAAAATAAAACATGTTTTAAGGCATTCGTAATTCACACGAAACATATCATATACCCTCAGGATAATTCGGAATGTTTTCAAATTATTTTTAAATCACTGGCAGGATTCTGCAAGTAAGGTTTTGATTGGTGGACATGAGCTCCAACTGGCTAGTGTTAGATCCACATGTAATAGTGGAGCTAATTTTAATTAGATTGAACATCTACATACCATGTTCGAAGACGTTCTGGAACAAGCCACCATCGATCTACAGGGTAGCGATCTTGGACGGGTGATTGTCCATCACGATGCCCTGAATTCACCGATCGTTGTACCTTTACAACCACTGGCCGATCTGAATGCTGACGTGATCTTGGCTCACATCGAAAAAGTCTTGCAAAGCCACGAAGATTTACCGTTGGATGCATGTTTCAACATTCAGGTCGGCACCATTTAAATTCCGAGAGGTGGAAGATCTGATGTCAACCTAACTGATCTAACGAGGCCCAACAACTCGGTGCACATGAAAAAGTCATTGATAGAAATCATGAACGACGACGATTTGTGCATGCCTCGTGCGATCGGTGCTGCCTGGGCAAAGTCAACTGCATACCAAGCAAAGACTGGCAAGAGCTCGTGGTAGGTCTTTACCTCCCAACGCCACTGATCGACTTGATTCTACAACACAGGAAATGTCCCCAATCTTTCTACGACAATGTAAGGAAGAGGAATCGAGAACAGAAGACACTGGCTCTGAAGTTGTGTGAGTTGGCAGGAGTGCCCACCGACTGTCCATGCAATTTGAATGACATTCCTGCCTTCGAGCAAGTCTTGGGATGCCCAATCCTTGTGGTGAGTGCAGAACTGGGTAATAAATTTCTACGAGTGAGGGACCAGACATCAGAATTGCCCAAACTATTTCTGTACTTTGTAGAGCAACCACGACCGCACTTCCACGCCATTGTGAAGATCACAGGCTTCTTCTCGGCGTCTTATTTTTGCCAACATTGCTTGAAACCATACAGCGACAAGACACATCATTCCTGTTCATTAACCTGCATCGTGTGCCACAGTCAAAACTGTCCAGAAACCGAAGTCCAGATGACGTGCCTCCACTGTCACGTGACTTGTCGCTCCATGGATTGTTTCCGGCGCCATAAGGAACAGAAGCAAGACAAGAAGGGATGTCCCATCCCCTCCAAGTGTGAGAGTTTTTGGAAATGCACGATCTGCAAACAAATGCTTAATTGAAGTGAGAGGGATCCTAAACACCACACTTGTGGGGAATGGAAATGTCCCTGCTGTAAGAGTTACGTGGATCAAGGCCATCTGTGCTACCAGCCTCCCAAAGAATCAACGACGCCCGTACCAAGTTGATCTTTTACGACTTTGAATGCCGCCAGGACGAGCTGTTACAATGACAGAAAGGTTACTCGCCCAATGAAGTCTGTCCCACCTGCCCAGGACAGAGCTGTACTCATCAGTCTCGATGTCGACATTGCCAGCAATCGAAGTGCGGCAAACAACAACACATGCCAAACTACCTGGTGGCGCAGACGGCCTGTGAAGTGTGTAAACACCAACCAGTCACAGAAACATCCAAATGTCATGCATGCGGGTCAAAGTGTCCATGCTGTAACAAGCGTGACAAGAAGAAGAATTACCTGAAGGAACCATGTGAGCAGACCTGTGGATTTCGTCAAGTCATCTTTTAAGGCGACGGAGCCCACATTCGGTTTTTCCAATGGCTGTTCCAAGATAACCACAAGGGTTTCACAGCCATCGCCCACAACAACAAGACCTATGATGCCTACTTTATCCTCGAGTACTTGATCGACCAGTCAATGTATCCTCAAAAAATCATTTACAATGGCTAAAAAATCATGTACCTGCAAGTGGAGTCTATACTTAACACCGGACGAATAATTTATTTAGTGCACTTTTTACCTCTGAAAACCGGACGATCAGACCGTTGTCAATCATTATGGCGCCACTAATGTATTATTACTTGCAGTCTTCGGCCATATTAGGCTTACCTGACTGCGAACATATATAGCTAAAAAAAACCCCAAAAACCCCAAAACCCCACAACAATATGCACATGCTCATGCATATATGCACATGCTCAGATTAGCCATTAGATGCGTAATCCCCGTTACCTATGACTGTGCACGGTTGGCAAATAACAGTTAAACAAGTAAAAAATCAAAGGACAACTTTGATATCCTTAAAACCGGCCTCAGTGGTGTTGTGGTTAAGCCATCGGACATAAGGGTGGTAGGTACCAGTTCCCACCCAGAGCGAGATTTAACGACTCGATGGATAGGTGTAAGACCACTATACCCAGGACAGCGTGCTTGAATCTTTATTGGATATAAGCACGAAAATAAGTTGCAATGAAATGGTATCCTTAGGCAACGTGCTTATCGTTTGCTTCAAGAAACGACAAAGACAACACTGAATATGAATTTATTGTTTGAATTTGATTTTGTTTTAAAACCGTTTATTTAACAAAATGAACAGCAGGTAAAAGTATTGTTGGGGGGGGGGGGGGTAAAAGTATTGTTGGGGTTGGGGGAGGGGGTGTCAAAAGATGTCAATAACTGACAATAGCATTTCATTGCCATATCGATTTTCAATATGGAACGTCCAGCTAAACGTTGCCGTATTGAACTATCACTCGAATATGATCCATGATAAATTTAAAATCACTAAAAGTCTTAAAAGTATATAGCCTAAAGTCTTTTTTTTATTAATGGATTAGTATTTGTTGCGTACGTCTTCAATACATGTATATTTAAAACCGAATATGAATTGGACATCAGCGGAAACAAACGACAGAATACAACAAAAAACGTTTATATCAATGGAACCCCCAAAAACCGGACACCTATAAAACCGGACAAAATTATTGGTCCTTTGGATGTCCGGTTTTGAGGGGTTTCACTATATTCATGAGCATTCTGTGACGTAGATCTATATACTATATACAAATAGAAATTACAGATCAAGACTGGAAAAACCCCGTGTAGTAGTCCTTTCAGAATAACCGAGGATTCAAAATTACAATTCATTCAGTTTATAATAAATCATAGAATATATATATATATATATATATATATATATATATATATATATATATATATATATATATATATATATATATATATATATAATATATGAAATGGAACAATTATGTACTGGTAATTAGTTCATTAATCAATATATAAATTGGGAACCTCGTACACTTATACACATTTGAAAGTCACCTGCAAATATTCATAACATGATCGACGTAGGTCAGTGATAAAGCGTCTGCCTGAATTTCAAAAGGTCGCAGGATCGATTCTACTTAGTGGATCTGATGGAATGTTCCCCATTTAAACGAGTGCTTTGCAAAGCATATATCGTGGGCCATAAAGTATTATTTTTTATGAAACAAAATTGCATGTAAAATTAATTTCCTTTCCAAGTACAGCAGTAATCTGACTGAAATCGTGGATCGCCTGACAGAGGTGGGATTTACACACTAAATAAGCAATTTTGGGGAATTATGATATACAGAGTTCATTGCCCTTGAACAATTTATGTATGTTTTTGTTTTTAACTCATTTGATCTGTCCAGTTATTTGTATTTCATACATAATTGTTGAAGGCGGAAGCAAAACAAGTAGAGAGGAACCATAAAGAGGGGAAAAAAATACAAATTAATTGTCTCTGAAATATTTCTGGTGACAGGGGGCGCTATAAGTTGACACGTTTGTAGCTGTCAGTGTCCGTCACTAGTCCTTCATTGATTTCCACATTCTGACATTTCACTTTTGTGTAAATTGACAACACTAATTTATACTTAGAATGACGGGAAACGGCAGAGCAACTGTACGGCCAGTGGGTAGGTCACCCCCTTTCCTGGTAATAGGACTGGTGGTGGGACTATGCATAATCGGGTTTAATTACTACAAAGTTTCGTCACAGAACAACGAACTGTCTCGAGAGTTACCTTTACTACGTGGACGTATCAAGTCGTTGACAACAGAAAAAATGGACATGCAGCAGTCTCACTATGAAGTTTTACAGGCCTGTAAACAGAAGAATGTTAAATTGGATGAGGCAGTGAGTACTATGGAAAAGGATCTGAAGGAAACACAAGACACTGCGAGGCTCAACAAAGACCAAGTGACAAGTTGTAAAACAGAAATAGAAACACACAAAGATAATTATGTAAGTAGAGCTTATCACATACATTTACATGGCTTTTTAACATACATCAACCAAAACTTTAATTAATAAAAGAAGGGAAACAATAATTAAAAAATAATATTCCAGCTATTTTTTAAATAAAAAAAATTAAAAAAAATTTAAAGTGCAGGAAACTTTGCTACATGTATACAAAGTTAGTCATAAGAGAAAATCCACAACTTTTTCCATTAGCAGCAAGGGATCTTTTATATGCACTTTCCCACAGACAGAAAAGCACATACCATGGCCTTTGACCAGTTGTGGTGCCCTGGTTGGAATGAGAAAAATACCAATCAGGTGAATGGATCCACTGAGGTGGTTTGATCCTGCGATGCTAACACCTCGGATGAGAGGTCAACAGACTGAGCTGTATGTGTAAATCCCACCCCTTTGCTATATGTATACAGTATATAGCACATATTAGCAGCCAGTTTTTTGCTCATTTGAAGTGTAAAAAGACTATAAAAAAAGTAGCTATTTCGATAACAACTGTCTGTTTATACATTTTTTATTGATATGCTTTAGAACCAAATGCTTTATGTTCACAAAACTGGCTTCCGTAGACTCTACTTGTTTATTATAAAATTATTAATGTTTGATGCTTTAACATAGAGATAATTTGAGTTCTGCAAAAATAATGGCAGAAACTGAGATACATTTAAAATTTGCTTTGAATTAATTTGCAACATTTAGTTATATTGAATCTGCAGGTTTATAATATAATATATATATATATACTTGATAATACTTGTGCATGTATGTTGTAACCATTGTAAAATATTCAAGGTATGTATCAGTTCAAGTTGAGATATTAAAAAGTTTAATATTTGATAAATTTAAATGTACATGTATGTACCGTGAATATTTACAGAACAAATGTGACCAAGATCTCAGTGGTATACAGCAGGAACTGGTTAAAGTTAAAGGTAAATTTATATTTATATAAATTTTCCAAAATGTTGTTAGTAATTACATGCTAACAACTACATTGTGTACATGTAACTAGTCATCTAATGCAACAGTGCTTCTAGAATTTTTATAAAATCCATTAGCCATGGGATCAGTGATTTTTAAAATTTACTAGCCACGATTAAAAATTCACTAGCCCTACTTTGTTTTAAGTTAATACAAATTTTACTAAATAATAGTAATAATCGGACATGTTACCTAAAGAGGAGATATAGCTTAAAAATACTAACATTGGGGGGGGGGGGGGGGGGGGGGGGTAGGATAGTCATATTTACAAAATAGACTTTAACTTCAACATTTGACCCAAACATTTCACTAGCCAACGGACATGGCAATAATAGGTATTTACTAGCCCAACACTGAATATTACTAGCCATGGGAGTGGGGCTACCATAATCTAGAAGCCCTGTAATGCAATATATTTAAAAAGTGGACTATGAAAATGGTTCCTACATGGCTCATTTGTATTACAGAGATATCAATTAGAACAATATTTAGTAGGTGGCATTGTGTGATTTTTTTTGGTTCACTGCCCATTAAATAAATTTATGTGCACCAGGTATAGAATTACAAAGAATAAATATCAAATGCTGAGGTGCCTTTAGAAATTACCTGACCAAGAAAACTGCTACAGTTCTGCATTCGTAGGAAAAGGAGGCATGCAAGCAGCAACAAGCTTGACAAAGCAGGGGTGCAGAAATCGAAAATGTTTAACTAGCCCACTGGACAGAACCAACTAAAATTTACTAGCCCGCCAGAATTTCTACTAGTCCACCAGCCTATAGAAAATATACTTTTGTTTAGCAATATTTTAATATATGTCAAAAAAGAAATGCATAGGTGATAAGGAATGAAGAAAAGTGTTTGATTTTACAAAATATTGTTTTTTTTGTACAATGTTGCTGAATGACCTTGTTTGTTAATGTTCCTGGAATGGGACAGCATGCCCAAATGCACCCCAAAACAAATTTAACGCACACTGTGTGACAATTGCAGGAAATCGGCGTGAAATGGTAAGATTTTGGCAAATGCACGTGAAACTCGGGAGGGAAAAGATTGGGGTAGTGATGGGTATTTAAAGCTGCAATGTCACAATGATGCCTCATTTCCATTTCGACGTTGATAAGTTACAAGATGCTTAGACTAAGCCTACCGAATTGAAACATCGCAATAGGCCGCCTCCAGTTAGGTGAATTGCAGTCAGCAGTCGTACACCAATTGAACGTCCATCAGAGCACCAGTTCACGTCTCTGGGAAAGGTACCAGCAGTTTCAATCAGCTGAAGACTGGCCCACAAGTGGAAGACCTTGCATAACAACTGCAGCACAAGATCGCTACATCCGGGTTCTGCACAGCAACGAACACTGCTGGACGCATACCTGGTTTGAGAAGGGTGTCTGCACAAACCTTTCCGAACCGACTGCTGGTGGCCACACGAGGTACTGATTTCTGCGCCCATGTGCGACGCTGTTTGGTGACGAAAATGCCTCCACTGCCGTCAGTCCATAACAAGAACATTATCACATACTCGTGTCAAATTTTACTGTGATACGATCATAAATAATGAAATTATGCCACTTTGTATTAAAGAGATAATTCCATGTGTGTGTGTGTCCCCCCACTTTTTTGCACCTTCCTACGCTACTATGTGTGTGTGTGTGTATATATATATATATATAAAATATATACATACATAAATACATTATTATTTAGATATTGGTTGTTCTACATTGTATGTTAATATGTAATAGTATTAGTATGTACAAAAAGTTTGTTTTGTTTAAGGACACCACTAGAGCACATTGATTTATTAATCATCGGCTATTGGATGTCAGACATGGTAATTTTGACAGTCATAGAGAGGAAACCCGCTACATTCTTTCCATTAGTAGCAAGTGATCTTTTATTTGTATGCACATTTATAGCACATACTACAGGCTTTGATATACCAGTGGTGGTGCACTGGCTGGTACGAGAATAATATATATACAAATAAATTAATATACATGCAGTGTAGTAATCAATATTTAAAAATGTATGACATTTTTAGTGACAGCTTGACATACAGCTGATCAATTGCCTTGTAACAGATGTCTGATCTTTGTACTGTGCCAAAAATAATTAAGTCAATGAAATGACATTGTGCACCATCATTTTGGCTTTGTACACTAAATAGAGAAGGAAACATTTTGTTCAGTATAACAGAGCAATTCTCCATGCAACTTTCAGAAATCGCTGCACAATTTTAAACATTTTCTGATACCTATATTTAATGTGTACTGTATTTAATACCTGTATTTAATGTTCTTCTTCTTTTTTACTTTCATCTTTTTCATGACAAACTTGACATTTTCTCTTTTATTTGCAAAAAATAAAAGCACACCTACATAAAGCAACATCTGCTCACAAATTAAATAACAGTTGTCGAAGGTAATAATCAGCATTCCATAGCTATTTGAATAAAAGAAAGAAGAAATGTTTTATTTATTAATGCACTCAGTGCATTATTAATGGCACTGCATATCCCTACAACCATAATTAACTCTTCCATTATATGCTTCTGTTTTTTTAAAACGAAAGAAGACGTTCAGTTTAAAGTTGAATTTTGTTTGTTTGATGAATATGAATCACTGCTAGCTCTGGGTGCTAGTAGTATTGAGTTAGTCCTCAAATATATACACACGGGTACAGTGTAAGTGTCAGTGCTACTGAATTAGATGATGCAGTTGCTAGTAGTATTGAGTTAGTCCTCAAATATATACACACGGGTACAGTGTAAGTGTCAGTGCTACTGAATTAGATGATGCAGTTGCTAGTAGTATTGAGTTAGTCCTCAAATATATACACACGGGTACAGTGTAGATATCAGTGCTACTGAATTAGATGATGCAGTTGCTAGTAGTATTGAGTTAGTCCTCAAATATATACACATGGGTACAGTGTAGATGTCAGTGCTACTGAATTAGATGATGCAGTTGCTAGTAGTATTGAGTTAGTCCTCAAATATATACACATGGGTACAGTGTAGATGTCAGTGCTACTGAATTAGATGATGCAGTTGCTAGTAGTATTGATGCTAGTAAAAGTAACTTTGAAGTGACAAGTTTTATATTTGTTACAGATGAACTTGAGCAAGAAAAGAAGTCTCAAGCGGAGTCACCTAAAGTTGCAGCTTCCTGTGATCAAAGGTAGATAATCATGTAGTGACATGAACATATGCACACACACACATTCAATGCACACCACACACCACACACCATACAGACAGAAAGACACACACACACATATACATTCATTGTACATATACACACGCACACATTTAATGCACACCACACCATAGACAGACAGAAAGACAGACAGACAGATACACACACACACACACACATTCATTGTACATATACACTTGCACACATTCAGTGCATATATACATACACACATTCAATGTACATACACACTCGCACACATTCAGTGTACACACACACATTCAGTGTACACACACACACACATACACACACACACACACAAAAATTCAGTGCACACAAATTTAGTATTTACCACATGTTCACACACATTCAGTGCATACATACACACAATCAGTGCATATACGCACATGCAATGCATGTGCGTGCACACACATTCAATGCAAACACACATTCAATGTATGCACACACCAACACATTCATAGCACACACACACACACACACACACACACACACACACACGCACACATCTAACGCTCACACACACATGTACACAACACTAGACCATATCAGCTCCTTTTGCATAGCGAGGGTTTGTCCCTTTTATTGGTGTAGCCGGATATTTTATATTAGGGGAGGAGGACTACATACATGTACCTGTACACAGTCTATGAGTTTTGGGGGGTAGGGTTATGCCCTCTTCCCTGGCTAGGCCAGTGGTCCTATTTCTGTACATGGAAAGAACATTATTTTCAAACAAAACCACTCGCTAGGAGTGTCGTTAATTAATTTTGTGAGCTAATTAACCCTTCATCAGTTTTTTTTGTTATTTAAGATATTCATAGCTTACTCACTGTTAATTGTGTCAGTCTTAGGATAACAAATAAAATATATTTTTAAAAAATACAATATTTTTCTTACCCATCTGTATTGTACATAATATGTCTATCACATTCTTCTCCATTGCATACATTTTATTTTGTATCACAGCCATCAATATCAGGCCCACTACTAAGGGCCATTTAACAAAAAATTTACATAATGCTTATGGGGTGAGTATACATAAAACTTTTGTAATAATACATTATAAAATTTTGCCCCATTCCCAATGTCATATACTGTTCCTATGGACCTGTGTATTTAATGCATACAGCTATATTGTTTTTAACACTCTTCAGTATGACACATATTGTTTTTAATACTTATCTGTATTGCACATTATTGATTTTATGACTCATCAGTATTGCATATATTGTTTGTAACACTCTTCATTATGACTCATTGTTTTTAACACATCAGTATTGCACATATTTTTTGTAACACTCTTCTTTATGACATAGTTTTTAACACAACAATATTGCACATATTGTTTGTAACACACTTCATTATGACACATTGTTTTTAACAACAATATTACACATATTGTTTGTAACACTCTTCATTATGACACATTGTTTTTAGCACATCAGTATTGCACATATTGTTTGTAACACGTCAGTATTGAAAATTTGCATATGACACATTGTTTTTAACACGTCAGTATTGAAAATTTGCATATATTGTTTTTAACACTCATCTGTATTGTACATATTGTTTTTAACACTCATCTGTATTGTACATATTGTTTTTAACACACTCCTATATTGCACATATTGTTTTTAACACTCATCTGTATTGTACCTGTGATTTATGTTGTTTGTATTGCAGTGCATGTGCTGAGCCTATAGGCAATGTCTTGACGATCCTGATTAAGAGTGTCGGAAAACAGAACATCCTGGCTGCACTGCAACAAAATGGCATCGATGTCAACAAGTTTGTGTAAGTTGAGCCTTATTATTCATCACATCAGTGGTGATATATTTGAGTGAGTATGTTGTTAAGCATTTGGCTTCGGATCTAGCTCAGTTGCAAATGTAGTTGGTAGGGCACTCACTTGAGATGGGTGGGTCATAGGATCAAACCCCTTGGTGGCCCTATTTCCTGATTGTTTTCTGTTTCTATATCAACCAATGCTTCACAGCTGGTATATATCAAAGGTCAAGGTATGTGTTGTCCTGTTTGTGAAGAAATGGATGTAAAGGGTTCCTTGCTGTAAACGATAATATGACATAGCAGGTTAATTTCCTTTAGAATTATGAAATACGTGGTTGAATTATAATAGCCAATTTGTAATAAAATCAATGTGTTAGTAGTGTCATTTTAAAACAAAAAGTTTGTTTTGGTTAACAACACCACTAGAGCACATTGATTTATTAATCATCGGCTACTGAATGTCAAACATTTGGTAATTCTCGTAGTCATCAGAAGAAACACGCTACATTTTTCCTAATGCAGCAAGGGATCTTTTATGTGCACTTTCCTACACACAGGAAAAAACATACCACAGACTTTGATCAGTTGTGGTGCACTGGTTGGAACAAGAAAACCCCCATTCAATTGAATGGATCCACCAAGGTGGTTCGGTCCTGCAATGCAAGCACATCAAGTGAGCACTCAACCGACTGAACTAAATCTCGCCCCTGGGGTCTAGTTACCTGTAAGACAAACATTCCTTTTCTCCTCTTTGTTACTGTGTTGAACACCTATAGTGATGTTAGAAGTGTATCATTAATTAGTTACTAGCTGAATATCTTGCCACTGGGCAAATCTACAGTGATTTCATGATAAATGGGGCAGGACATATTAGACCAGTGTCTATCCGCTCACTTGATGCTTGATCGATTCCCATCGATGGGCCCATTGGGCTATTTCTTGTTCCAGTGAGTGCACCATGGCTGGTATACCAAAGGCCATGGTATGTGCTATCCTGTCCAGTGTGCGATTTTGAGGAGAGTCTGGGAGCCCGAGGCGTGCAAAAATCATATAGGACTCTCTAACTTGGCTAGCATACGAGCCCACATGGCTCATAATAGTTATTTGTACAAATTACATTGATTCTACGAAATGACACAGTCAACATATGTCTAAAAATCCTGGGAAATCACAGTCTTGAATAGCGATCTTTTCCATTGTTTCATGCAAAACATTCAGTGTATCTTCTGTTCTACTGGAGATGCACCGCAGGGCTCGCTGGGTTGGCGGTAGCTAGGCTCTGATGATTTGTAAACAGGGAGTCCTTATGGCACTTAAATTTTTAAAACCAAAATCGTGGTGGTGGTGTTAAACAGAAGCATCTTTATTAATTGCACACCTGTTGGAGAGAACAACGTGTGATATCAAAATAAAGACATCTGATCAGCTGGTCTATGATGATCATCTGGACACCAAAGATATATCCAATGAATATAAGCATGGCCAAAATTGATTGCTCTGTGACATGTAAATTAACATGAAACTTAATTGCTCAGTGATGCACAAATTAACTGCAAATGCAAGCATAGTCATTAACACTTGTTATAACAAGTGAAAGCAAGTAGGATACATTTTTAAACAATGAGTTGCAAGACAGGGCTAGCTCTGGCACTCGCCAATCGCGAATTTTGAAAGCAATTGGCAAATTTTATTTACATTTGACAAAATAATTTTATGTAATAACTGACATTTTAAAGAAAATAACTGTTGATTTCTGCCATTTTTGCAGTTTAATAGACAATTTGGCGAAGTGTTTTGCTCACTCTGAGCTAGCCCTGCAAGATAAATGGTATATATCTAATAGATATGAGTGTAGTATGGTATGCAATTTCTTACATGTCCTCAACAACAACAATGTCTCATAGAACTAAATATCTGTTGATATATTTTAAAACAATTTCTAATATAAATGGTATCTAATGGCAACTCATGTAGTGTTCTTCATTGCCTACATCTGGAATTTTAAACTAGTCTGAATGATTTGATTATTTGTAGTAATGTTGAAGGAATTGAAAAATCACCAGACGCAAAGCAGCCAGGAGATGCAAGTCCACAAGCAGGTGCAAGTCCACAAGCGGGTGCAAATCCACAAGCGGGTGCAAATTCACAAGCGGGTGCAAATCCACAAGCAGGTGCAAATCCACAAGCGAGTGCAAATCCACAAGCGGGTGCAAATCCACAACCGGGTGCAAAACCACAACCGGGTGCAAATCCACAACCAGATGCAAATAAGGCAGCAGACGCCAAGCAGGCAGGTGAAAACAAACAAGGTAATACGTTATATATTTACTAGATTTGCTGTTAATAATAATTTACTATTATAGTCCTTGATGTAATCATTCACTAGACTTTGTGTAGTAATAGTTTACTTGTCTTGGTCTTAATAATACTCTGCTAGATTTGCTATAATTGTAATAGTTTACAAGACTTGATGTTAGTAATAATTTACTGTACTTGCTGTTAGTGTTTACTATGCATGCTGTTAGTAATAATTTACCAGACTTGATGTTAGTAATAATTTACTATACTTGCTGTTAGTGTTTACTATGCATGCTGTTAGTAATAATTTACCAGACTTGATGTTAGTAATAATTTACTATACTTGCTGTTAGTGTTTACTATGCATGCTGTTAGTCATAATTTACCAGACTTGATGTTAGTAATAATTTACTATACTTGCTGTTAGTGTTTACTATGCATGCTGTTAGTCATAATTTACCAGACTTGATGTTAGTAATAATTTACTATACTTGCTGTTAGTGTTTACTATGCATGCTGTTAGTCATAATTTACCAGACTTGATGTTAGTAGTAATTTACTAGACTTGCTATAGCAGGGTTGAAAATTAGCAGTCGCCCGGTCGGCCGTGGCGACCTTTATTGGCTACGGGTGACTAAGAATTTTACAAAGGTAGTCTGTTGGGCGACCATCGATTTTAGTGTCTGACGAGTATGGTACTACATGTAGTTAAAAAAAGAAACACTGATACTGAATCGAATGCAATAAAACACACTGCATCTATGTTGGCACAAACTATAGATCTGGCAGCAGAAGACCTAGAACAGGTTTTATATTTTGACAGAGCCAACATAATGAATAAAGATAAAATTCATATAAAAACATATTAATTTATTAAGTTTTAAACCCATACTGTCTTAAATAACATTTATTGGGGGTAAACGTGCAGTGTAAATTAAAACAAAAATTCTTTACAAATTACCATCAAACTGCATAGGTTAACTCTTTTTTTGTGATACAAGTTTTAAGGCAATTGATGGTAATCTGAATGACACAACCGTAATACATGATCAGGGCCGTATCTCTGCACAAATCAGTTGAATAGGCATTTGTCAAAACAGCGGATGATTCCATGGATCTCTGTCTAGAATAGCCACTCCCGAGGAAACCATTTGCTGAGAATTTCACCCTTCTTGTATCACCACAAAGTTTATTCCATCCCTCTTGCATAGCCACAAAGAGGACTGCCACTTCCAAACTAGTTTACTAAAGCACGCGCGGTTCTACAATCTACTGGCAACCTTGGTTTTCATGTTAATTTTCAACCCTGCTATAGTAAAAGTTAACCAGATTTATTGTTTTAATTTACTGGAATTTCTGGTCATAATAATTTACTAGACTTGGTGTTGGTAATAATTTAAGACTTGATATTGGTAATAATTTAGGTACTACCGGCCTTGGTGGCGTCGTGGTTAGGCCATCGGTGTACAGGCTGGTAGGTACTGGGTTCGGATCCCAGTCAAAGCATGGGGTTTTTAATCCAGATACCGACTCCAAACCCTGAGTGAGTGCTCCGCAAGGCTCATTGGGTAGGTGTAAACTACTTGCACCGACCAGTGATCCATAACTGGTTCAACAAAGGCCATGGTTTGTGCTATCCTGCCTGTGGGAAGCGCAAATAAAATATCCCTTGCTGCTAATCGGAAAGGGTAGCCCATGTAGTGGCGACAGCAGGTTTCCTCTCAAACTCTGTGTGGTCCTTAACCATATGTATGACGCCATATAACCGTAAATAAAATGTGTTGAGTGCATCGTTAAATAAAACATTTCTTTCTTTCTTTTTTATTAATTTAAGTACTAGACTAAGTGTAGGTAATAATGACTTTATATTGATAATAATATACATGTACTTGACTAGCAGTTGCTGAGTTGGTCATAATGTGCTAGATGTGCTGCTAATAGTAGCAATGCAATGATAATAATTGACTAGATATGGTGTTGGTAATAATTCAGACTTGATGTTCGTAATAATTGACTAGATTTGATGTTGGTTATAATTCAATCTAATTAAAATTAGCTCCACTGGTTAATTACTATTACCTGTGGATCTAACAGCAGTGTTCGAGATTAAACATTTTGGCCAGTATCCCAGATGGATACTAACATTTTAAAATCTGGTATTCCACCTGAGAATTTAGTATTATATGGCATCCCAGTGGGATACTGGGTTCTTGAAGTCTGGTATCCAGAATTAAATTCTGGTATCCCCAGGATATCGGGATACCGTTAATCTCGAACACTGAACAGCACCCCGTTGGAGCTCATGTCCAGTTGACCTTTCATTTGACCAATCAAAACCTTACTTGCAAAATCATGCCAGTGATTTGAAAAGAATTTGAAAACATTCGGGATTATGCCGAGAGTATACGAAATAATTTGGTGAATTACGAAGTATGCCGGAAACTAATTTCAATATATAAAATTTTATATAAAATTTGTTTCAAGACGAAAAAACCCATACTCGTGATGGTATAGCCATAAAATCTGTTTATATTAGTATACAATCCAGAGTTTATTACTGCACTTAATTTTCCCCCATTTTTTTAATGTTGAAATAGACCAACAAGTTCGCCTATTGCATAAATAGTCTCACCCGATATTTTTAGAATTTGTATGCTCCTGAATAACACTATAAAAGGCCAAGTGTACCTGTAATTGGTCGATATTTAAATTATTTATAGATGAAATGTCACCTGGACATGGGAGTCCACGCAATGCTGTTAGATCTACTGGTAGACCAGTAGAGCTAATTATAATCAGATTGGTTATAATTTGGACTTGATGTTAATAACAACTTACTAGACTAGCTGTTGGTAATAATTTACTAGATGTGATGTTAGTCATATCGAGTTAATGCAGTAGTAAAAGACGGGTAACTGCTTGTTATGGGTATAATATAAAAATATTCCTAGATTTGTGAAAGTGAATGTGTAATACAATTAGCTTCTTTCTAGAGGTGGCTGTTTATAAGAGGTGGTTAGTTAAAAAGAAAGTTAAAATTGATTAATTAACCATCAGCTGTTGAATGTCAAACATTTGACAATTCTGATATTATGCCATATGATTTTGTCTCAAAGAAAACCCACAACATTTTTCAACTAGCAGTAAGGGATCTTATAAATGCACTTTAAAACTGTGAGGACAGTACATACCACAACATTTGATATACCAATCATGGGGAACTGGTTAGGACACAGGGTAAAAAACCCAACAATGGGTCCACCCAGGAAGTTCAGTCCCATGTCTACTACTTAGAGGTGTCTGCTTATTAGAGGGTGTCTGATTGCTTTATATAGGTGTCTGCTATTTGAGGTGTCTGCTATTAGAGGTGTAAGCTTATTAGATGTGACTGCAAATTAAAAGAAAGAAAGAAAGAAATGTTTTATTTAACGACACACTCAACACATTTTATTTACGGTTATATGGCATCAGACATATGGTTAAGAACCACACATATATATTGAGAGAGGAAACCCGCTGTCGCCACTGCATGGGCTACTCTTTCCGATTAGCAGCAAGGGATCTTTTATATGCACCATCCCACAGACAGGGTAGTACATACCACAGCCTTTGATATACCAGTCGTGGAGTACTGCCTGGAACAAGAAATAACCCAGTGGGCCCATGGATGGGGATCGATCCCACACCAACTGCACATCAAGCGGACGCTGTACTACTGGGCTAAGTCCCGCCCCCCACTAAGTAAAGGTGTCTGCCTCTTAGAGGTGTAAGCTTAGTAGAGGTGGCTGCCTCTTAGAGGTGTAAGCTTATTAGTTGTGGCTGCTAATTAGAGGTGTCTGCCTCTTGGAGGTGTAAGCTTGTTAGTTGTGGCTGCTAATTAGAGGTGTCTGCCTCTTGGAGGTGTAAGCTTGTTAGTTGTGGCTGCTAATTAGAGGTGTCTGCCTCTTGGAGGTGTAAGCTTGTTAGCTGTGGCTGCTAATTAGAGGTGTCTGCCTCTTGGAGGTGTAAGCTTGTTAGCTGTGGCTGCTAATTAGAGGTGTCTGCCTCTTGGAGGTGTAAGCTTGTTAGCTGTGGCTGCTAATTAGAGGTGTCTGCCTCTTGGAGGTGTAAGCTTATTAGCTGTGGCTGCTAATTAGAGGTGTCTGCCTCTTGGAGGTGTAAGCTTATTAGCTGTGGCTGCTAATTAGAGGTGTC
Organism: Gigantopelta aegis; assembly: GCF_016097555.1. Taxonomy (NCBI): domain Eukaryota; kingdom Metazoa; phylum Mollusca; class Gastropoda; order Neomphalida; family Peltospiridae; genus Gigantopelta; species Gigantopelta aegis. The sequence goes on along the minus strand of NC_054700.1, from coordinate 12,747,971 downwards.
TGCCTCTTGGAGGTGTAAGCTTATTAGCTGTGGCTGCTAATTAGAGGTGTCTGCCTCTTGGAGGTGTAAGCTTATTAGCTGTGGCTGCTAATTAGAGGTGTCTGCCTCTTGGAGGTGTAAGCTTATTAGCTGTGGCTGCTAATTAGAGGTGTCTGCCTCTTGGAGGTGTAAGCTTATTAGCTGTGGCTGCTAATTAGAGGTGTCTGCCTCTTGGAGGTGTAAGCTTATTAGCTGTGGCTGCTAATTAGAGGTGTCTGCCTCTTGGAGGTGTAAGCTTATTAGCTGTGGCTGCTAATTAGAGGTGTCTGCCTCTTGGAGGTGTAAGCTTATTAGCTGTGGCTGCTAATTAGAGGTGTCTGCCTCTTAGAGGTGTAAGCTTATTAGCTGTGGCTGCTAATATAGAGGTGTCTGCCTATTAGAGGCGTCTGCCTATTAGAGGTGTAAGCTTATTAGCTGTGGCTGCTAATTAGAGGCGCCTGCCTCTTAGAGGTGTAAGCTTATTAGCTGTGGCTGCTAATTAGAGGTGTTTACTGGGGTGAAAATTGATTAGAGTGGCTATTGATAATAGAGGTGGCTGCTTATTAGAGGTCAGAGTTTCTGCTAGAGGGTGTGAAGGGTCAAATTATGTACCCTAAAATCTGGGAAATTAATGGATCCATTTTTATAAATATTTTGAAAGATTATAGTAAGAGAACTACTCTTTAAAATTTGCCAGAATACAGACTTGAAGTGCTTGATTTCAAAATATTTCAAACCCATGACCAACTACATGTAAATTAACAGGGACACTAAATTATGATCTGTTTTGTTTTTACTATGTAGCATTATCCTCAAATAATTTTTCTGGCACAAAGCCTGGAGGTGAATGCTTATTTAGATGTGGCTGTTTGTGCAGGCTTGACTGTATCATTATACAACTGTTCCTTGTTACTTGTAGAGGCGGAACAACCTAAACCCGAAGAGGAAAATGAAAAAGGTGTCACTGGTGACGGTCTTATCTCTTCCTTTTCCTTGAACAACGTGAATCCCAGTCTCCACAACCCCCTGACGCCATTATTACCACTTCAACCACTGGGTGCATTGTCACCTAACTGGCGAAATCTGCCACAAAACGATGACAAAGTCGTCAGCTTTGATCAAAACAAAAATTCTTTTCCTCAGATCGATACTGAAAGCAAGAAGCCGTTTGTTTATTTCGATCCCCAAAATAAACCTGAAAATGCTGACAATAAGATAAACATGAATGAAGACCAGCATAAATTGGCAAGTAATGTTGATCAAAGCAACGTTGGTCTGTCTGTCAATCAGGTGATTCCCCCACTGGTTCTTGAAGGTAATAATGGTCGGTTGACACCCAACAACAAAAATTACGACTATGGGATGCATGGGGAAGACAAGGATGTGGTAGAGGTAGTTGGTGTTTGGCTTTATTATTTTCACTTTTGCTTTTATTATAACCGTGAAACCTGTCTAAACCGGACCCTGAACAAACTGGAATTCTGTGAAAACCTGGCCAAGTTTTCAAGGTTCTGGATTTTCCAATTTCTGTAACGCAAGTCTCTAAAACACTGGATCACCAAATTTTCCAAATTCTCTAGCTCAACTCTCTTAAACACTGGATCACCAAATTTTCCAAATTCTAACGCAACTCTCTTAATACTGGATCACCAAATTTTCCAAATTCTGTAATGCAACTCTCTTAAACACTGGATCACCAAATTTTACAAATTCTGTAACACAACTCTCTTAAACACTGGATCACCGGATTGTCCGATTTAGACAGGTTTCACTGTATTTTTTAAATTTAAACTAAACTGCTTTTACTTTTTTTTACTTTTGTGGCAACTATCTTTAATAATCAGTTGTGTTTCAAATACATACATGTTGTTTACACTGGTACTCAATGATTTGCTATTCTAAGTACGGTAACAATGTAGTGCAAACATTCACCATTAACTGGTACCCCAAATTAGTTTACAGTGCTGATAATTAATGTTAACATTTTGTAATAAAACTGATCTAAACAATGTATTGATCTTCTTGGGCAGTACATACAAACATTGTGATACCTTATATTTTATTTATTTGAAAAAAGTATCATAGCACTTGGCAACTGAGTGAATTAAATAATGTGTTTATTAGCAACACCCCAGTTTTGCAGACTGTAACAATTAGCATTTTTAAATAGTACACTAAATAAAATTTAGTTATTTATTTGGAAGAGTTAATGGTGTTTGCACAAGTTTTTAAATAAACACATTTCAAATTAGATGTTAATTATTATTAATTAATAGTGATTATAAATTGCTTTAGACATATTTGGGGTTGGGTTTTTTTTTACTTGTAGTAGATTTTTATCCATGGCTAGTGGATTTTGAAAATTACTGATCCCATGACTAGTGGATTTTGAAAATCACTGATCCCATGACTAGTGGATTTTGAAAATCACTGATCCCATGTCTAGTGGATTTTGAAAATTACTGATCCCATGGCTAGTGGATTTTGAAAATCACTGATCCCATGGCTAGTGGATTTTGAAAATCACTGATCCCATGGCTAGTGGATATTGAAAATCACTGATCCCATGTCTAGTGGATTTTGAAAATCACTGATCCCATGGCTAGTGGATATTGAAAATCACTGATCCCATGGCTAGTAGTGGCTAGTGGATTTTGAAAATCAATCCCACTAGTGGATTTTGAAAATCACTGATCCCATGGCTAGTGGATATTGAAAATCACTGATCCCATGGCTAGTGGATTTTGAAAATCACTGATCCCATGGCTAGTGGATATTGAAAATCACTGATCCCATGGCTAGTGGATATTGAAAATCACTGATCCCATGACTAGTGGATTTTGAAAATCACTAATCCCATGGCTAGTGGATTTTGAAAATCACTGATCCCATGGCTAGTGGATATTGAAAATTACTGATCCCATGGCTAGTGGATTTTGAAAATCACTGATCCCATGGCTAGTGGATTTTGAAAATCACTGATCCCATGGCTAGTGGATATTGAAAATCACTGATCCCATGACTAGTGGATTTTGAAAATCACTAATCCCATGGCTAGTGGATATTGAAAATCACTGATCCCATGACTAGTGGATTTTGAAAATCACTAATCCCATGGCTAGTGGATTTTGAAAATCACTGATCCCATGGCTAGTGGATTTTTAGAAAATTCTAGAAGCCCTGGTATAAAGACAAAAACTTATTAAATTATGCAAACTTACTACTAGTGCTTTGTAAGTTCTGCAAAATTTGAGGTTACTAATAAACACATTATTTAATTCTTCCAAATGCCATTTGACAAATTATTTTGGTAGGTAAATAAAATGCAAGGTACCACACTTTGTGCTGCCTGCATGAGTAGATCAATATATTGTTTAACTTGGGTTTTTTTTAAAGATGATATGAACTGATAATAACTGGATTCTGCTTGGGAAACCAAAATGGTGACATTTCTGCTTGAGTTTTGAGATTTAAAAAAAAAAAAAAATCTTTCTTTTTTCTTTTTTGATTTGTCTTTACATTAGCTGTTGGGCTTGGCTGGTGAGAGTTTTTAGTTGGCTGATGGAGAAAAACACTAGCCACGGGCGTTGGGCTACCATATTCTAGAATCCCTGATATTGTACTTGCTCAGTTGAATATTTGATTTCATTACCAGAAACATGATCCTCTGATGCAGCTGCCATACATCTGATTGGCTTTTTATGTACACATCTATGGGTCGTATTATGGTATGGCGTTCTCCATCCGTCCATACATCTGTCTGTTAATTTTTTCTTGTCCAGAGCATATCTTGCATACAGGACCATCAAACCTCACATGTAGGAACAACTTGGGATGGCGGTGTGTTGCATACTATTACTAGGTCACTGTGATCTACTTTTCACGGTCTGCTGCACATAACAGTAAATCCTTGTCCGGACCATATCTTGCATACAGTACCATCAAACCTTGCATGTAGGAACATCTTGGGATGGTGGTGTGTCGCATACTATTACTAGGTCACTGTGACCTACTATTCACGGTCTACTGCACGTAACAATAAATCCTTGTCCGGACCATATCTTGCATACAGTACCATCAAACCTTGCATGTAGGAACATCTTGGGATGGTGGTGTGTTGCATACTATTACTAGGTCACTGTGATCTACTTTTCACAGTCTGCTGCACATAACAGTAAATCCTTGTCCGGACCATATCTTGCATACAGTACCATCAAACCTTGCATGTAGGAACAACTTGGGATGGCGGTGTATTGCATACTATTACTAGGTCACTGTGATCTACTTTTCACGGTCTGCTGCACATAACAGTAAATCCTTGTCCGGACCATATCTTGCATACAGTACCATCAAACCTTGCATGTAGGAACATCTTGGGATGGTGGTGTGTCGCATACTATTACTAGGTCACTGTGACCTACTATTCACGGTCTACTGCACGTAACAATAAATCCTTGTCCGGACCATATCTTGCATACAGTACCATCAAACCTTGCATGTAGGAACATCTTGGGATGGTGGTGTGTTGCATACTATTACTAGGTCACTGTGATCTACTTTTCACAGTCTGCTGCACATAACAGTAAATCCTTGTCCGGACCATATCTTGCATACAGTACCATCAAACCTTGCATGTAGGAACATCTTGGGATGGTGGTGTGTTGCATACTATTACTAGGTCACTGTGATCTACTTTTCACGGTCTGCTGCACATAACAGTAAATCCTTGTCCGGACCATATCTTTTATACAGTACCATCAAACCTCGCATGTAGGAACATCTTGGGATGGTGGTGTGTCGCATACTATTACTAGGTCACTGTGACCTACTATTCACGGTCTACTGCACGTAACAGTAAATCCTTGTCCAGACCATATCTTGCATACAGATGCATACATGACCATCAAACCTCACATTTATAAAAAGATTATCTAGTGAAAACAAGTGTGCTACTTTATTTATTACCCACCATCAAATAATGTAAAATCTGACAGTTATACTTTCAACATTACTCGTATTGACGAGACATGCAAATGCATACAGCTTAGACCAGGGAAGATAACGTCACTTACCGGAATGACGTCATTAGGCAACTAATATGTACCACCAGGTGCATACGAAAATTGTATGACACGCACAGATGTTCACCAGGTGGGTAATAAATTTCTATATTTTTTTGCAGCACCCTGAAGACGAAAGAGATGGAGAGGACACTGAAAGGGAAGTGAAAGAAGATGGCGATGGGATAGACAGATTGAACGAAAACATGGAGAGGAATCGTTAGACGTGGAATAAAAACTTGTATTTAACCTTTATACAGATACTTATTGGCTAGTTATAATTTAATACAATATCTGTTCTTTAGCTATTACAGGGACTACACATTCCCATCACATTATGTAATAACTGATTACACATGGAAAGTAGTATATGCATCACTTTTGATGGTGGATGCCTTCCCTTTTATATTTTTATATCATGGTAAATTTTAATTATGCAGTCCACTGCTTGTGGTACTTATGGATTGTAATGTTGTGTTTTGTCATTAAGCTTAGAGTGACAGACCCTAGTTTTTAAACACTAAGGCATATTTTTCAATATTAGAGCTGGTTTTGATAACTGAAATCATACTTTACTTAGATTTTATTGCCTAGATTATCCATTTCCATACATCCGAAGTGTATCCGATCATTCTGGTGTTTTCAATACATGTATTACAAAATACGTATTTCAAATTTTTAAGGGTATTTTACCATTTCAATGTCACAGCCTCTTGTTGTAACTTTATCCAAATGTGTTACAGGTTTATAGATTAACCATTAACCAAACTTGGTGTCCATTTTTATGGGTTAAAACTACAGTGTGCTACTTTAATATTTGATATTTAGTTTGTAAAGACATAAAATGCAGAAGTCACAACTCTTGGCCGAAATGTATAACCCCCTCTTAATGTGCTGTACATGTTTGTCTCACCTGCCATGAAAGTTGCAGAACGTGTAATAATACATACATGTATAGCTGTCACCTTTCCAGTAGCTTCAGATCAGGTCATAGATTTTAACGTGCTCATTCAGAACAAGCTGTTGTAGCACACGCCTCCAACAGCTTCAGTGTTTTGGGTTTTTTATTATTCTACTGGCCCCTTTCCTTTCATTCTTGATTTCTATCTCATTTCTTATCCTGGTTTTGCTGTCCACCTCCACATTCCAGTCCTTGTCTCTCCAACCATGATAGGTCCTTGTCTCTTGTGGCTATCTGTGTCATACACTTACCATTTAATTCCCATCGGTTTTAGTGTGGGCTTAATCTGTGGTTAGACATTTTGATTTTTGTTTATGTTTTTGTAATTAACGGGAAACATTTGCGATTTTTTAATGGTTCAGTATATTTCATTTAAAGTGGAAAAGTTTTATTTTAAATTAGCACTTAGAGTTGTATGTACAGATTGGTTTCAGCACTAGTTTATGAACAATGTTCATCTGCTTTCTATTAATTTTCATTTGCAATATCATCAGCACTAGTTTCTAAACAATATTCATCTTGCTTTCTGATAAAATTTATTTGCAGTAACAATCATCAGCACTAGTTTCTAAACAATATTCATCTTGCTTTCTGATAAAATTTATTTGCAGTAACAATCATCATCACTAGTTTCTAAACAATATTCATCTTGCTGTCTGTTAATTTTCATTTGCAGTATTATCAGCACTAGTTTCTAAACAATATTCATCTTGCTTTCTGATAAAATTTATTTGCAGTAATTACATGTAACCTCCATGAATATTTGCTCAATAGAGGGAATGTATTTTAAAGTTATCTTATTGTGTATGTTTGGGGTACATGTGTCTTGATTTATTACATAGTGCACATACATATAGAGAAAAAACTTCTGACACTTGTTAAGAACTCTTTTGTGCCATTTCTTGGGTGTTTTTTTAAGATAACATTTTGATGTATTGTTGATTGGTTTTCAAATGTTCTGGTGTTGTGTTTGTGGTTTTTGTGGGGAAAAAACCCTGCAGTGTTTTAGTGTAGTTGATTGTTTTCAGAACAATATTCTGGGTTACTTTTGATGGTTTTTCAGAACCATATTATGGTGTTCTTTTGATGATGTTTGGTTTGTTTTTTGTTTTTTGTGTTTTTTTCAAAACCATATAATGGTCTAACATTTTGTTGATGGATTTGTAAAACCACTATGTTCTGGAATACTATTCATGCCATTCTTGATGTTATACTCTCTACAGAGATGGACGTGAGATTTTTCTTTGCAGCATCACTATAAAAGAGAAATCACCTCAAGTGTTCTCCTTTTCTTTTCAACATCACCTGTCCTCAAGGGTATTTGTTGAGGACAGGTGATGCATCTATAAAAGAGAAAACACCTCAAGTTTTTATACGTCCATCTATAATGGGTCGTATTATGGTATGGCGTTGTCCGTCCATCCGTCCATCTGTTAACTTTTTCTTGTCCGGACTATATCTTGCATACAGATGCATACAGGACCATGAAACCTCACATGTAGCAACAACTTTGGATGGTGGTATGTCGCATACTATTACTAGGTCACTGTGACCGACTTTTCACGGTCTACTGCACATAACAGTAAATCCTTGTCTGAACCATATCTTGCATAGAGGACCATCAACCTCACATGTAGGAACAACTTGGAATGATGGTGTGTTCGTACTATTACTCCTGATGGGCATATCATGTACCTCACTGGTACTCTTGTTTTATTTAGCTATGATTTCTTGCCTGAGGAAATACATTTTGAACTTGATAGCGATGATTAAATCTAAAGTGACTATATCTCTCCAGGCCATCCCGGCTAGTTGATAACAGAACGTGTAGTTATTTTGTCAGGTTTCACCCCAGGGTGAAAATTTTTGTCTGTATCTCCACATGCATAATTTTAGGTGTCACTCCACACTTTTAATTTTACTGTTTTATAACATCCCTTCAGTTACAGATCTCACGACATGGATATTATTGTACTGTAAACCACATTAACAACTACAATAAAATATGGAATACTTTCCCAAGAGGGGTGGAAAGATATAACATAATCAAACAACATGATGATCAGCGTTACGGTATAAATAAATCATCATGACATCATATTAATTACATCACATACTTTGGAACCTTCCACCCCTCTTGAAGACTATTCTATAAAAAAGCAAAATGGCAGATGGCAAAATATTAAATGCTATTTGTCGTAAGAGATCTCAGCAAAGTCAATATACATGTAGGTTACATGGTTACATTTTAGTATGTGGAATGTGTCATTGTAATGTTGTTTTTCACGATATGTGTCTGGACGAAATCGAACGGTAATTAAAGGTACATGTAGGAGAGTAATTTATCGTCGTTGTTAACAATGTGGTTCGGAAAGGGAACACTTACGCAATGCTGTGCTGAGTTGTAGTAGTTGCTGTTAATGAGATTAGTATGACATGAAATTTGTGTGGTATAGACTGAAACTGTTCAGAAGTATTCATTTAGTAACAAATATATTCACCACTGTGGTAGCTGAAGTGTTAGTTAAAAAGTACTTACCTTTCTTATTTAAAGTATTAATCTAATCTAGCCAAGTGTTGATCTGTGGTAGCTAAGATGTTGATCTGTGCTTGCTAAAATGTTGATCTGTCATGGCTAAAGTGTTGATCTGTCGTGGTTAGTGTTGATCTGTTGTAGTTAAAGGGTTAATCTGTGATAACTTCAGGGTTAATCGGTGGTAACCGTATATACAGTGTTAACCTGGTTGTCAAAGTATTATTCTGTGGTACTTAAAAATATTGATCTGTGGTAACTAAAGTGTTATTTGGTAGCAGCTAAAATGTTAATATGTGGTGGCTAAAAGAGTTGACTGTTGTGTTTTATCTTGTAATATTTATAATGTTAATCTGATTGTTGAATGTTAAATCAGTGGCAGATCTTAGAGGGGTGCCCCAGGGACCCGTCCCCCTTAAATTTTGCGACATAATAATATATATATGTTTGGGTTTTTGGGGTTGTTTTTTTTACGTTGGAGAATCAGAGGAATCCCTTCAGGAATGTTTGTGTCATTGGCCCCCCCTCCCACCACTAATAGACTTTCTGGACCCACCACTGTTAATTAATGTTGTGTGGTAGCTACATGTATAGTGTTGTTTTTGCTAATAAAAGTATTTTATTAGTCCTCTACCGGTCCAACCGGAATGGATATAGGTTTCATCTCCGTCGTCCTGTGTTTAGCTTTATCATGTTCTGTTATACATGTGGATCCAGTTTGACTTTATGGCAATTTACCCATTTTTCACAGAGTTAGGCCCTCAAACTTAGAATGTTTTGTTTTTTTAACAATGCTTGAAGATATTGAGATAAAATTTTGTATTTAGCTTTATCATGTATTGTTACCGATCATGTTTAACTTTCATGGCCTTTTACCTGTGTGTCACAGAGTTATTGTCCTTGAACTAAGGAGATACAAAAAAAACTAAAATGGGGCCCTTTAGGGGACATATATTCACTGGTGCTTTAGCAGTACTCTCAGAATGCTTCTTACAAAGTACAAAAGAAGATAAAAAAGTCTTTTTCACATAAAATATTTATCATTTGATATTGCTGCATTTTAACATGTTTGTTGTATTCATTCCTTAAAATAATTTTTTGGACCACATTTATTACAAACGCCATTCTTGAGTAATAAATAGTATAATTATATGTATGAAACTCACTACCATTTCCTATAAAGTTTGTCACAGGAAAATAAATGTAATTTTCTGACATAAACTGGATAGGAAATACTGTCTTGTTTGACATAATGTAAATACTGTTAATATGTAATGTCACGGTAATTAAAACCTGTTTTACCTGTTCATGTAGGTAACCTGTACAGCTGTGAGTTCGAATACTTGTCACATTCCATGTGTAATATGTAAATTATGCGCATGTGAATGAGTTTGTAGGAAATACAATATTTTATTTCTTAATTTACTGGTTTTGATTTGGTATTTTGGTTGCTGTAATTCCGTTTTCCCTAATACATGTACATGTGTTTTACATGTCATTTCCTCAACCAACCCTTCGCCCCCTTCCCCCATGACATATAATTATCATGAAGTGAATTTGGAGATAGTGTTTAGGATGACAAATTGATGTAATTTACACGTGATACATTTTCGGATTCCATCTCATAATCTTATGCTTCCAGCCCAAAATTTGCGATTAGGAGAAACATTGAATCATATTATCTTCACCGCCTGGTCATAATATATATAAAACAACAATACATGTATGTTATCTAGTTATCATAATCATGTGAAAAATTAAATACTGAAATATTTCAGTCAAAGCTATTTTTCAGTTGCGAAGGAAATTTGTTACGAGAGCATTTTTATTTCTATTCATAATACATGTATTTGAGACTCTTCTTAAATCTTTGTTTAGAGAATACTGCCAGTGATGTAATCTCCACCAATATGAAAAAACATGTAATTAATTAAGGATTTTATATTTTTGTGATTTGCTGGTACATGTACATGTAGTTTAATATAACACAATGTCTGCAGTTCAAAATATTTTAAGTTTCAATTTTACTTGTTTGATTCTTGTATTAAAACTTTATTAGGTCTGTGATTGTTTTACATTCATTGGTAATTTTTAATTGCTTATAGGGAAACCAAACCATAGTCAAGAATTCATGCATAATGTTATTTTAAGTAATTAACACAAAAATCGTCTGTTTTTGAAAATTAAGTAACTAATACTAAAAAATACATTTATTTTCTGCTTGCAAAAGATAAAAAGGTCACGACTATTATTCTGCATGATGTAAAACATGTTTTGTGTCTTGATCACCAATTAGTAATCCTGATTTCACTAAGACAAACAAAGAAAGAAATGTTTTATTTAACGACGCACTCAACACATTTTATTTACGGTTATATGGCATCAGACATATGGTTAAGGACCACACAGATATTGAGAGAGGAAACCCGCTGTCGCCACTTCATGGGCTACTCTTTTCCATTAGCAGCAAGGGATCTTTTATATGTACCATCCCACAGATCACTAAGACAAATGCACAAATGATATTTCTTTTATCATCAAAGGAAGATTTAAAAAAGGCAGATAAAAAATTCCTTTCGTCTGCATTTACAACATAATACATGTGAAATATTTTTGTTTAAATCCATTCCATAAACAACAACAACTAAACACTAATTAAAATGTTATTTTTGCTACTTTGGCAGGATTGACTCATAGACAGCAACATTTTAGCAGCTCTAGTGTATGATCAAGTATCAAGTTCAGAAACTTGGAATACTAAGATTTTACTTGTTACCTTATTTCTTAAATACTCATTTATTTGCTTTATGTCTTACTAAGTTGTGTTAGGTTTTAAAACTTTTTATTTCTTAAATTTTGAGTTGTAAGTTTTATCGATCCTTACCAAGGTATACTTACAACATGAAAGTTGTGTTATTTTTTACTGTTTTTTATTATTTCTTAAATTTTGTTGTGTCCTTACCAATTTTTTATTTTTATTTTTGTTTGCAGTGTATTATCATATATGCCTATAGCAGGTATTCTGCAAGTTATGTGTTATGAAAAACAAATTGCAGATAATTTGAAATCCATTATTACACATCATAATCAGATCCATATTATTTTTTAAATAACCACATTTAAATTGTTAATTTAAAAACAATTTTGTTGCCTCTTTTAAAAGCACAGATTGTACAATTATTGGCCTTGTTATTTATCTCCAGCTTGTCTTTTTCTACGAATAGTTGGGTTTAAATAACATTTTGCTTTGTGGGTAATGGGTATTTAAAAACTGCCCCTACCTGCCAACCCCCTCCCCGATGTCATCAATTCTGGAAGGTCTCTGCCTCTGTGCATACTATTTCCAAACATGTTAATATTGTGTAAGATAAATATTATTCCATTATTGTATCATTCCTGTTATAATTTATCAGTAGCATGATGCTAAGGTGATCAAATGGCTCATGTGTGTACATATTTGGGCATGTATGTTTGGTATACTGGTAGTATGAAAGGTTTGTCGATTTGCACAGGAATTTCTATGCAGTGTTCTCAAATCTAGAAGTGCTGTTAATGTGCAATAGGGATTTGCTTAGATTTACTTAAATTAAATGTGTAGTATATAGATATAGTACACATAGTATATATACATGTGTATCATACAGGGTTTTATCAGGGTATTAATTTTAGTTATTAACGATTCAGTGAACTTTGTAAGCAGATCTATACACAGTAACAAGTTTCAGTTAACCAATCAAAATACACACAAATTAAGGGACTTCAAAGAACTGTAATTTACTTGCTTTTTAATTTTATTTAGCTTTTTGATTCAGTACAGAAATATGATGGCAGAATTCCTCTTTACTTCAAAATTGATGAATGACAATTTAAAGCCAGGATCTACAAAGGCTAGAACTTGGAACATGAGAAAATACCATCTGTAGGTTTCATCAGTGCTTATATACTAGTCACAACAAGTTACGGGCCACATGAACACTGCATCCTAAGTGGAGTTTATCTGTCAGCGTGCCAGTGAGATGAAAATGCTCTTGTAGTCGTTGGATGACAGAATGGCTCACTTGAAGACGTCTCGCCACTACTCGCATGGATACGCAGTCGTTCAACCATGCCAGGGCTTTGCTGCAGTTCAGGATGCTCAGTGTACATCTTGGGGGCATGGTTATCAAAAGCCAGATTCCAACAAAATGTATACCCACTCTACCCTATTCAAACATAAACAGTGTTAAGATATAAAAAAAAAGAGTTTCACATGCACCATGCTTAGACGGCAGAAACAGTTTTTAAGAAGTCAAACAATTTTGCATTTCAAAAATCTTTTTCCCAACACACTTTTCACCGTTGATTAAATAAGCTGTGAGTAAAATAAAGAAGTAATTACAGGGTGAAAATTCATACTGGCTCTTAGCTTGTTGTGATTAGTATAGTTTCTTTTAAGAAAGCATCACACCATCATTCCCCATGTCTTTGCTTTGTGTAGCAGCTTAATATAGTCCAGTTTAAGAAATCGATCTTCATTACAATATATATACACATGTATATTAATTATATATAAAATTCCATTTCAAATTCTTTTCCAATGATTACAAGTAGTTTGACCTCTATAGTATATAAATAACCCATGGTTTTGAAGGTGCTTGTTAATTTTATTACTAAGTAATAACAAATGCATTTGGTATACTGTCACGTGTATAACACTATATATTACCATAACAGCAAAATGAGGCAGTGCTCTGGTTAAAGGGTGGATAACTCAAAATTATTATCATTGAACCTGTGTACTGATTTTTGTTTAGAAAGATTTCTTTGTTGGAGTATTGTACGTGGGTAATTCATGGAATGCTTTCGTCTGAGAACTGTTCAAGCATGCCTGTTGTGGAAACAACCGCTGACTTTGCAAGAGAATTCTGTCCAAGATGGTGATTTCTGTCACAGGTTCCATCTTTTACAGTTTGGTGTATTTTGTTTGATGTGGTCAATCTCAACTAATCTGGTTATTGCTTTGTACTTTTAACGGCTTGTTATATATATTTGGTTTAACTCATTTGTTTTGTTTTATTTTTACCTAACATTTGTTTAATGTAGATTTTATACTTGTTGTTTAAGAATATGTATTTGTACAACCACATCAGTGTTGATTTTAAAATGTACCCGGTATAAATATTATGTATTTATATAGACATTGTTTACAGTCAAATGACATCACCTTGACATGTTGTATCATTGAACCCTGGATTTCTCAAGGTCGAGAAAATCTTCTGTGATATAATATTCAACAACAACTACAGTGAAACCCTTCTAAACTGCACACCCTTTAAAAAGAGTAAAAAGTCCTGTTTTAAGGGGTATCTGGCTTTGAGAGGATCTGTTCTGTACTGAAATGTAAAACAGGACTGTGAAAAAAGTCTGGTTTGAGAGATTTCTGGTTTACTGAGGTACTGGTTTTAAGGGTTTCTATTCTATACTGAAATATACGGTAAAAATGGACTACGAAAAATGTCAGGTTTTGAGAGAATTACTGAGGGGCTGGTTTTAGGGGGTTCTATTCTGTACTGAAATATACGGTAAAAATGGACTACGAAAAATGTCCGGTTTTGAGAGAATTACTGAGGGGCTGGTTTTAAGGGGTTCTATTCTACATGTATACTGAAATAATACAGTAAAAATGGACTAGAAAAATGTCCGGTTTTGAGAGAATTACTGAGGGGCTGATTTTGATGGATTTCATTGTAGTATATTTATTTGAACCACTTTTATGTCGAGCTGTTGGTTCTGTCACTTCACCTTGGAGATAATGAAGTTTGAGTGTATATCGCAAAATGAAACTGCATCATTAAAAGTATATTTGTTTGTAACAAAATAATTACACTGTATATGTATATTGAGAAGATTATGAACAAATATTTTAACATTTTGAAGTTGTGAATATATGAATACACAAATTAAGATTCCCTCCCCCCACTATAATTGTTGTTATTATTTTAATTTAGAAATACTTGCAATAATTATGTTTGTTGCTGATGCATTGTCATTTTAAAAATGTGTAGTTTCTTTTTGTGATGAACATGTTATTTTATACTTTAATGTTGTTTATTTTTGGGTTCTTGTTTGAGGTAAATTGGGGTTTTTTATTTGCAGGAATACAGTGCAGTCACCCATTGGAAATAGTGTAGAACATACTGGCAGAAGTCAATAATTATGGTCAATAAGTAATTTAAGCAAAATTAAATTTGGACCTGGACTTCATTTAATTGTCGGAGCTTCAGTGATATATTTACCCAAATTTGTTAGCTAACAAAACAGTGTAGAATGTTTTTGTATAATTTGAGTTCAAAACTCAAACAAAAAATATAAATAAAATTGGAGAAAGAGAGAAAAAAAGCCATAGCTTATGAAACTATAAGATTATTTTGTTTGAACAAAAAGTTGAACATATAATTAATAAAAAATATTTAAGCCAAATTTGTCGGACAACAAAAAAAGTAACACTTTTATTTTTCAGAATTTCTAACACTTTTTGAATAAAAGACTGCCTCTCGAACAAAGTATTAGTATTTAAAAAAAATTGTTTTGATTTTTAGAATGGATGATTCTGTAGTTAACACACGGTTATAAACTGTTGTACACGTGTATGTTAATGTTTAATCATACATATGTCAGTATGTCCATATATCACTACCCAGTTAATGGCAAATAGTATTTTTTATCACAGAGATGTGCATATTGCACGCACTTGTCTACAAAAATGCAAACTCGATATATTAGTACACCTGGAAATCAGTAAAGCACCGCCTAGTTGTGACCATGTTACTTTCACTTTGCAAGTGACTGACCATTTCGCAGATACAAAACAATGAAATTAATGTTCTTTATTTACAGAGGATATTGAAAAAGATTGACAGATAGTACTTACTGTAAGACTAATTAATATATTTCTCTAGAGAAAGATAATGAAACTGTAAATATCCATGAAGATGTATCATACATGCAAGTACGTGTATGGTAATTAACATGAACGTGAACTATTTTATCATGCCTCTGTACCATTAGGTTTTCAGGCATATCCATCACGGGTCCGATCTCTGGATAGCCAGGGACTTGACCCGGGACAGAAAATTAATTAATGGGGACAATTTGGATATTTAAACTACAAGGGAAGAGAATGGTCATTAACTATGGAGCTGAAATTAGACTGACATGCTTCTCAGAAGTAACATATTTACGCCATGTTTGTAAATACCCAGTGGTTGGGCCCCTGGCCTCTCAGAGGTCGAACTCCGGGACAGACATGCTCGAAACCTCTGTGGTATATGAGCATGTTAAAATATTACGCAACGGAATGGATACACGATACGTAAAACCTTTCAATATATACCATGTCGGCACAGACAACCACTTCTAGATGACTTTTTCGCTGCAATACCATTAGGTGGTGCCCAATTAATTTTCAGGTGTAGGCCTATACTGTAAATCATAAAAATGTCAGCGATCTTAATTTTTTTTAGCGAAATCCAAATAAGTGACATACATGTATTAGCGACATAAAACTTTTTTATAGCGAGGTCGTCATATCAGAAATTAAGAAAAAAGGTTATAGGATCAGGTGAAATAAGACTTAATAAATTTGGTGTTATGCAGCTTACAGAAAACTTAAATTTAGTGGAAAAAAGTACAATGATGTTCATGCTACATGTAAATAGCACTGGTGTAACAAAATAATCCCAGAAACGTCTTTTGAAACAGACTGTTCTATGTATCTTTGAATTTAACCTCATGAAAAACATGTATATAGCATCTTGTAATGCTTCGCTAAATTTGCTAAAATTTTATGCTTGCTAACATTTCATAATTTTACAGTATATATGTTGTATTCAAATGCTGTCATGACATGCGCATCAGGTAACTATTTTAAAGCATGACAAGTTTTGTTGAATCATCAGGGGAAGTATTCAAATGGTTAAACATGTATTATTAGAATTGTTTTATTTATCTTGTGGGAAAATAAATATAATAATTATTGAAAATGTTTGGCTTGTTGTTGTTATTGAATCTCCTAGCCTAGGTGGACCCATTCTCCGATTGTGGGTTTTTTTTCAGGCCCCATAACACCAGATTTCAAGTCTCTCATTCTCACAAACATTAGCCCCCATGTCAACACTGCATAACCTAACAGTTAAGCTAGTTCTGACTGCCAACAAAATAAAATAACGAAAAAGAGGAACTAGTGGTGTGATCCATATACCAGGTTGTTAACTGGAACACAAACAATAGATTGGTTTATTATAAATGTTATTCATACAAAAACAAATTTAAAAAATGTAAAAACATATTTTTAACATTTATTTTTCGATACAGAAGTCACTAATTATCACAGAAAAGTCCCCAGAATTTATAACCGGAACTTGGTTTATGAATGTTGTTCATTAAAAAAGAGAGAGTAAAAACATGTTTTTAACAGTTATTTTCCAATACAGAAGTCACTAAATATCACATTCAAAATATCCTCTGATGAGACTTTCCCAATAACTTTCCCTATCTCCCGTGTGGCTTTCCTCAGTTGCTGGGCAGCTAACACAATGTCAGTCTCAGACATGGACTTGTATGATTCAAGATGGCCGACACAGTTGGTGAGGTGGGTGCGATGCCGGGCCTGTGTCAGACTAGGATTTCCAGTTTGTGGATCCCAGCACCTAAAAATGGAAAGTGCTACATTACTGGCTTGTGTTTGTGATCCATTTCGTTCATACCTGTCCACCCATTTCTTTCTCAATAGAAAAAGCAGAAAGAGAGAATTGTTTAGTTGAAACAAAAAGGTCATACCAGGGTACAAACCTTCAGAAGATTAAACATTTTTATGACCATGTAACCATTTACACTTTTAAGTGGCCATTTGTTTGGCATTATAATTTTGATGTTTAATCTATTGAATGTTCTATGTTTGGCATAGGTAGTACATACCACAGCCTTTGATATACCAGTCGAGGTGCACTGGCTGGAATGAGAAATAGCCCAATGGGCCCACCAATGGGGATCGATCCCAGACCGACCACGCATCAAGCGAATGCTTTACCACTGGGCTACGTTGAATAAAAAATTCCCTTCCTTCCCTAGTCTAAGAGAGGAAACCCACTACATTTTTCCATTAGTAGCAAGGGATCTTTTATATGCACCATCCATCCCACAGACAGAATATATAGCACATACCACTGCCTTTGGTATTCCAGTCGTGGTGCACTGGCGAGTGAGAAATAGCCCAATGGGCCCACTGAGGGGGATCGATCCTAAACTGACCGTGCATCAGGCAAGCGTTTTACCACTTGGCTATGTTCCGCCCTATAATAAAAAGTGCACATCCCTTTATAAAAAAGAAAGAAAGAAAGAAATGTTTTATTTAACGACACACTCAACACATTTTATTTACGGTTATATGGAGTCCAGACATATGGTTAAGGACCACAGATTTTGAGAGGAAACCCGCTGTCACCACTACATGGGCTACTCTTTCCGATTAGCAGCAAGGGATCTTTTATTTGTGCTTCCCACAGGCAGGATAGCACAAACCATGGCCTTTGTTGAACCAGTTATGGATCACTGATCGGTGCAAGTGGTTTACACCTACCCATTGAGCCTTGCGGAGCACTCACTCAGGGTTTGGAGTCGGTATCTGGATTAAAAATCCCATGCCTCGACTGGGATCCGAACCCAGTACCTACTAGCCTGTAGATGATGGCCTAACCACGACGCCACCGAGGCCGGTCCAAATCCCTTTATAATGCACATGTAGTCATACTTACATTTGTTTGACTTTCTGTGTCAACAAGTTGGCGAACTCTGAGATTCCTTTCCCAGTGACACATGACAACCAGACAGCACTGAACCTTAAAGTGCTTCCACGAAACACTTCAGAATTCTCCAAAAGATCACATTTGTTAAACACAATAATAATCTCATCTGTCTTCAGGAAAACATCATCACCTGATTGTGTTTGGGTATAGTAATTGGGATCCTCGTCTGTATCTATGACAACACTACACTTGCCGTGTTCATCCTGCATTTCTACATGGAACCCCAGTTCCAATAAATGACTTGTAACAACTTTCTGCAGAGCAGACATAGAGTTTTGATGTTTCTTCAAGATGGCTGGGGCATCCAGCATAATAACCTTGATGTCGGAGTTCAGTGCCCTTTGAAAAAGAATGAATAAATATGGTGATATCAATTCCATATAAGAATTAGAAATTAGAAATGTTTTATTTAACGATGCCCTCAACACATTTTATTTATGGTTATATGGCATCAAAAATATGAAAAAAGGAACACACAGATATTCAGAGAAGAAACCCGCTATCGCCACTTCATGGGCTACTCTTTTCGATTAGCAGCAAGGGATATTTTATATGCACCATCCCAGACAGGGTAGTACATACCACAGCCTTTGATATACCAGTCGTGATGCAATGGCTGGAACGAGAAATAGCCCAATGGTCCCACCGACCGCACGTCGAGCGAGGGCTTTACCACTGGGCTACGTCCCGCCCATCAATTCGATATAAGTGACATGAGTCTAAAATATAATAACTGTACTTTAACTTGTATCTGTACAAGACAGTATCCAAGGGATATTTCATTGAAGTCATGATTACTAGCTTAAAGATGTTGGACACCAATTAGCTATAAGTTTAAAATGTGTCGAGGAATCGTACCTTCATATTGTTTTCTTCATTCATACTTGCAGGTCCATATGTAAGATATTTCGTACAAGTGTGTGTAATTCTTGGAAAAGGACCTTTGTGAATGTGTGTTTTTTTGTTTTTTTTAAATACCACAAACATTTAACACAGAGACAAAGAAATGTTTTTTGTATTTTGGACATTACAAACATGAATGATGATGAGATGAATGGTGAAGCCGCAGTATTTCCATTTCAGTATGGGACTACTTGACAGGTCCGTGCTCCACTCTTGCTGTCAGTGGAGCTATCTTGGGATCACCCGAGGCTGGGCCACACGGAACCTGCAGTGCATGTCTGGTAATCATCCACCATGTCAGGTCATACACTCAGAAAACACACCCATAATCGCACCCGTGTAGTGGGTGAAACTTGGTGTATGTGGCCTTACACCTACCCATTGAGCCTAGCGATGCACTCACTCTGGGTTGGAGACGGTACTGGCATGAAAAATTCCCCATAGCCTTTGTGAATGTTGACATTGTAAAAGACTATCACGGTTGTAAATCTTTTTTCAAAAAGTGAACATCGAAGGTCTCTGGGCACGTGCATGTGTGCATCCTTTGCACCTGCCCATCCCTTGTTAGCCCATGAAGTATAAACCCCAAAATAATTGCTGTGAATTCTTTAGTATTTTTTTTTATGGGCTAGTTATTCTTTACATTTTTGGGCATTATGCAACTTTGACACGGCCCCTTGGATGGAACTGAGACTGCTATAAAGTTAAAGTTTGTTTTGTTTAACGACACCACTTGAGTACATTGATTTATTAATCGTCAGCTATTGAACGTCAAACATTTGGTAATTTTCCATTAGCAGCAAGGGATCTTTTATATGCACCATCCCAGACAGGATAGCACATACCACGGCCTTGAGATTGCCATGCATTTACAATCTAGATTATACAGATGCTGGTTTGGTCTGAATCAACTGTAATTAAGAACATTACCACTGACCTTGACATTGCACGTCTAATCCCCTCGAGCTCTACATCACTCTCCGCCTCTCTCAAACCGGCTGTGTCGCTAAGCAACACAGGATAGCCTGCTAAATTGATGGCTGTTTCCACGACGTCACGAGTAGTCCCTGCTGTAGATGACACGATGGCGGCCGGGCGCTGACCTATATACAAATAAAAGACAGGATTGGTTGTTTGGTTAAAGTTTGTTTTGTTTAACGACACCACTAGAGCACATTGATTAAGTAATCATTAGCTATTGGATGTCAAACATATGGTCATTTTGACAAAGTCATAGAGAGGAAACCCGCTACGTTTTTTCATTAGTAGCAAAGGATCTTTTTATATGCACCATACCAGACAGGATAGCACATACCACTGCCTTTGATATGCCAGTCGAGGTGCACTGGCTGGAATGACAAATAGTCTAATGGGCCCACCGATGGGGATCAGGCGAGCACTTTAGCACTGGATTGTCTGTTTGGTGACACACCTCAGTACATTACACAAACATGCCTTTTTGTCTTAATATCCACTGATTAAACAGTGTGCTGGGGTGTCACTAAACGTTCCTTTCTTTTCTGAATATGAACTTATTACATAATGCTCTGGCTGGTCATTAAACAAATGTTCCTTTCTCTTCCCAGTATCTACTTGAAGAAATTAATGTGCATAGGTATCATTAAACCTTCCTTTCTTTTTGCAATATCTAAGTAATATACAGGGTGCTGAGGTGTCATTAAAAAACATTTCTTTTTCCCCCAGTGTTAATTTCACTGGCTAAATCATGTGCTGGGGTGTGTGTGTGTGTGTGTGTGTGTGTCATTAAACCTTCCTTTCTTTTCTGAATATGACCAGTGATATGATTCAGTGCCAGATTTATAAGGGGGCAAAGGGAGCAACTGCCCCGGGCCCCCCTGCCAGAGGGCCCCACCCAGACTAAGGACTTCCTTTGTTAAACATTTTTTATTTGTCATGTAATTTAATTTATGATGAGAGGCCCTGAATCTGAAGTGCCCCGGGCCCCCTACCCCCAAGGTCTAAACACGGCCCTGCGAACATTCCTTTCTTTTTCTAATATCTGCTGATTAAACAAGCATTCTGAGAGTATACTGCTGAAGCAAAACGTGTCCCCCATACCGAGCCCAACAAACTTTTGTATCTCCTAAATTCAAGGGCCATAACTCTGTCAAAAATGGGTAAAAACACCATGAAAGTAAAACGTTATTAGTAAAGAACATTGAAACACCATGAATGTAAAACGTTATTAGTAATAGTACATAATGAAAAACATCTCAGCTCAACATCTTCAGGCATTGCGCAGCAAAAAAGTCAGAAAAACTATATATGAGACAGACAGACTAACCGAAGGACACAAATGAAACCTAGTCCCTTCCGAATGGGGACTATTAATGTTCTGGGTGTGTGTGTAAACTAACGTTCCAAACATGAAGAATAAATACTTACATACACAGTTGAGCAGACTACTCTTGCCGACGTTTGGTTGACCGATGATAACAACATGGACACCATTTCTGAGTCTTTCACCACGGCGGCTGTCGTTCAGATGGGCTGATATTTCTGACAGAAGTCTCTGAACACCACTATCAACTGATGGGACAAGAAGAAAGTAAAGGATGGTTATATATAATGTCGTGCCCAGTGGTAAAGTGCTCGCTTGATGTGTGGTCGGTCTGGGATCGATCCCCATCAGTGGGCCCATTGCGCTATTTCTTGCTCCAACCAGTGCACCACGACTGGTACATCAAAGGTCGTGGTATGTGCTATCCTGTCTATGGGATGGTACATACAAAAGATCCCTTGCTGCTAATTGAAAAGAGTAGCCCATGAAGTGGCAACAGTGGGTTACCGTATCTGTGTGGTCCTTAACCATATGTCTGAATGAATGAATGAATGAATGTTTAACGACACCCCAGCACGAAAAATACATCGGCTATTAGGTGTCAAACTATGGTAATGCAAATAAATAAAGTGATGATCAACATCAATATAAAAATTCAAGGTTTAAACAAAAACAGTGTAAAGAACTGTGCAAAAATACAAATACAAATATCACAGAATTTTACGGACACCGAATTTTACTCTAAACTTCAATTTGTGCTGTATTGGCCATTCTCAAAGAGAATGTTACACCCCTGATGCCATATAACCGTAAATAAAATGTGTTCAGTGCATCGTTAAATAAAACATTTCTTTCTTTCTTTCTTTCTATATATAATGTAAAATTTGCTAAAATTACTCTTGACTGTTGATTATTTTTTTAGAGGAAGGGGCAGAGGAGGGAGGGTGGTGGTGGAAAGACAGGGTGGGGGACACAGGCAACAGGGGAAAGAGGGCTTTTAGAGTTGTTAAAAAAACCCACTAGCAATGGGATCAGTGATTTAAAAACTCGACTAGCCATGATTAAAAATTCACTAGCTCTACTTTAACTAATAGGAATGTCACCTAATGATAGAGAGAGAGCTTAAAAAAACCCTTAGATTTGAGTGGTGGGTTGAGGCAGGATATTCATGTTTCCAAAATAGACTTAAATGCAGCATATGATAACTTTTTTTTCACTAGCCATCAGGCATGGTGATAGTAGTTATTTACTAGCCAAACATTGAATATCACTAGCGGGGTTATATACCATAATTTAGAAGTCCTGCAGGGAAAAGATAGAGAAACAGAGCTAGAGAGAGAGAAAAAAAAAATGTTTTATTTAACGACGCACTCAATACATTTTATTTACGCTTATATGGCATCAGACATACGGTTAAGGACCACACAAATATTGAGAGAGGAAACCTGCTGTCGCCACTTCATGGGCTACTCTTTTTGGTTAGCAGCAAGGGATCTTTTATATGCACCATCCCACAGACAGGATAGCACATACCACAGCCTCTGATATACCAGTCGTGGTGTACTGGCTGGAACGAGAAATAGCCCAATGGAGAGCTAGAGAGAGAGACAATGAAGGAGAAAAAAGGGTACAACATACAACCAAATTACCCCAAATATTTCTAATCACTTCTTTAACAGATGAATTCAGACAATAAGGGAACGGAAAGTGAAATAAAACTTGCTAATTAAACTTACCGGTACTGCTGATATTTCAAATAAAATACTTCAATTGCTTTTAACATTTATTCTTATTGGTAACAGGAAATATTACTACACCTTAGTTAAGATCATAAAGCTAAATTTAGTTAAATAAAGTTAACCATTATGGGCCAAATTTTAGAAGCCTAAAACTACATACATTTACAATGCTTAAACACTTGAATTTAAGAGAAACAGACTTCATAAATTCAGCCATATACTTTTAAAATAATATTTGTGATGCTATTTTCTATTTTAGTTTCTTTTTTACCATGATCTAAAACATCTTCTTCAATATTTTCTTCTTCATGAAAATCAATGTATGCTTCAACATTTGCTAAACACTGAAAAATACATAAACACATTTTAAACAAACATAAACTTAGTAAAACTTTAGATGACTACTCTGTTAAAAATACCTATTTCTAGAAATGGAACATACAATGTCATTTAATCTTCTGGACCCCTCCCCCCTCCCCCCCCAAAAAAACAACAAAAACAACCTAAAGGAAGATACGTCATTTTGAAGAACAGAAATATAAAAAACTGGGATTGTCTTCTCTTTTATGAATACTTATCCTGACCTCAACTAATGACATATTCCTCCTATATGTTACTGTTAGTAGAACTAAATTATCATAATATCTGGGTAAACCTGGGCTGCATTTAGCCAGACTAAACAGAAAAACGTCTGCAATTCTGGTTCATATGTTTCACAGTAAACCAAATGGCCACGTTGGGAACCAATCAAATAGTTCGCGAATGTTAATTAGCAAAACGTTTGCTGGCTGAACATGGAGCTGAACTAGCCTACCATGCTCAATGTTTAATTATATGTAACAGAAAAAACAACTCAAATTAGTAGCTTCAAACATTCTGTGTAATCATTAAACAAGTTGAACTACACTCAAATTCCTATTCAATCCTTGTTTTCTTTACATTTGCATGAAAACAAACCCAAACATAGATTTTTGCAACTTTGTGCATTTTACATGATGAATTGTATATAAAACCTGTCGGGGTCTAAACAATTCAACTGGCCCATTAGTTGGCTGTTACAATATTAAATTAAAATCAAAAAGAGAAAATCAAAAATTTGTGCTCTGATTCGATGTCAATACTTTGATGAGTCGGCCCCTCCAGTCAGTGTAGATTCTGCTGAGATCCCCGTCTAGCTGTCGAAGCGCCTGTTTGCGTTGAGCCTCTGTCTCGGCACTAATCAAATCAGCCAATCCCTCCACAGCTGTCAGGTCAAGTTTCCCATTCATAAAGGCCCTAGAAAACAAACAGGTCAATAGCAACATGACAGTAATAAAATTATAATAATAAAATTCTTTATTTTCAGAGGGTAAAGACATTCAGTACAAGGTGACTGGTCTCCCATGAGGCCCTCTCTAATCTATACATGATATTATACATACATACATTCAAAGAAACAACATCAACATACATGTAATATGTATAGCATGAGGAACAATAGCACATATGATGAATATATAAATAATATTTAAATCAATTTGTTAAGAAACTTGAGTCAGTGATAACTCAATACATCATAATTATTTTAACAAACACAAAATCAACAACAAAGGTATATCTTAAAATTGATTATTATTTGAATAGTGCTTAAAATAACTGGATTTGAATGAGGCGAGGGATTGAGAATATTTTATCTTTGAAGGTAGTGTGTTCCACAGTTTAGCTCCCCTGCATGAAAAACTATGGCGATAAAATTCTGTTCTTGGTTTTAATTCATAAAGGTGATTATGTTGAGTTGACCTCAGATTTAAGGAGTGAATTTCTGAAGTTGTTTGAAACATTGTTTCTAGATATGATGGAGATAGTTTGTTGAGGACTTTGTAGACAAACTGGCAGGTTCTAAAGTCACGTTATGTTTGTAGTAGTTTTTTTTGTAATAAGATATAAAAAATTCATTGGTGCCTAAAAGCCATAGGCATGTAGATGGTTCTGATTAGTATAACAGACACCAAACTAAGCATAGTGTCTGCAGGGATGTAGCGTGATCTGGACCTTGGGGGTGGGGGGGGTGGGGGGTGGGTTCGAATATGAACCAAGTGGATCCTTTTTCTATTTTGTTTTTGCACCATATGTATATAAACCTGTATGTTTTAGTTCTGAAAGCAGACCATTTGCTTTAGTTGGGGGAGGGGGGTTCCGTCGGAACTTCCCCCCCCCCCCCCCCCCCCCCCCCCCCCCCCCCAGCCTACGCCCCTGGTCTGAAAATCCACAAAGAGGCTATCACAAAATATGGACCTGAGACAAATTTCACAAAACTTTGTAGGCCCAGTTTTGCATATAAACATAAATCTATGACCAAACCACAAGCTTTATTACTAACAGTACAACAAAAAAGTAGTGTCACATATTTTATTTACTTTTGTCCTTAAAATGTTCCATCTTCCATAATGATGTAATTTTTTGCATGAAACAGATGCCAAACACATGTAAACGTTTGACCAATATAACTACTACATCCCGCCCCCTTTTTTTTTTCTTCACAAAAGATGTCAGTGGCGGATCCAGAAAATCCATTTAGGGGGGCCTCCAGTGACATGAGGTGGAATGCCAAGGGAACTTTGGGGGAGGTTTGGAGAGGGATCGTGAAAATTAATATATAATAAAATTATAACTATCGCAAAATTTAGGGGAGCGGGGGGGGCACCTGGGGTCCCTACCATAGATCTGCCTCTGGATGTCTAGGTTATCAGATTCCAGATTGAAAACAGCTAGTATTTAAATATGTCAAACCTCTTTGTGAACTCTCCTGCTTCAGCATGTCGCAATCCCGGCAGATGCCCCAGCACACCAAGCACAGCAGAAACCACGGCAACCCCTCCATGAACATGCAGCTCCGCACAGTCCTCCCCTGTAAAACTCTGCGGACCTGCCATGAAAATTGTTTTTTTATTTTTTTGTTTAACAACACCACTATTAATCATCAGTTATTGGATGTCAAAGATTTGGTAATTTTTGACATATGGTCTTAGTGAGGAAAACTGCTATATTTTTCCATTAGTAGCATTAGTAGCAAGGGATCTTTAATATGCACCATCCCACAGACAAGAGAGAATATACCACAGCCTTTGATATGTCAATCTTGGTGCACTGACTGGAAAGAGAAATAGCCCAATGGGAATCAATCTGCCATGAAAAAATCTCTCAAATATTGTGGTCTGAACTGTTGATAGCAATTTCTGACAATTTGATATAGACATTATTAGTGAACAGAACATTAACATGACATCATAACTTTACAGTAATTTTTTAAGAACACAAATTGAGTTAAAGTTGCAGACTAGTTTCAACTTGTAAAAATTTACACTAAGTTTAGTTAATCTACAGACCTGTAACACATTTGGATAAACCACAATAGGGTAAAACAAGAGTCGTGACATTGAAATGGGTAAATACTCTCAAAAATAGTACAGGACTCGTCTCTATACAACTGTTACTTCTCAGACGAATGTGCGTCATTAAAAATAAGAAACAAAATGCATTGTTTGATATTAGAAACAGCAGGATGACCAGAAACACTTCGGATGTATGGAAATTGATAATCTAAACAATAAAATCTATGTATGTGTGGGGCGGGACGTAGCCCAGTGGTAAAGCATTCGCTTGATGTACAGTTGGTTTGGGATCAATCCCCGTTGGTGGACCCATTGGGCTATTTCTCACTCCAGCCAGTGCACCACGACTGGTATATCAAAGGTCGTGGTATATTCTATCCTGTCTGTGGATATAAAAGATCCCTTGTTTCTAATGAAAAAATTTAGTGGGTTTCCTCTCTAAGACTATGTCAAAAATTACCATATGTCTGACATCCAATAGCAGGTGATTAATAAATCAATGTGCTCTAGTGGTGTCGTTAAACAAAACAAACTTCTTCTTCTATGTAGGTGTCTCATTTCAATAATTATCAAAAACATGCCTCAGTACATGTATTTAGAAACTAGGGACTGTTACTTTAAGTGCTGGAAATAAATTGCAAATGTGATTAGTATATTTGTTTAAATACTGCAGCTTGAAACTTACTCCCTAGAATGCCCATAGATAGGAGCTGCTTTATTTTACTATACCCAGCAAGTACTGAACATGATGAGAAATAAGAAACTTTGGCAGTTGGTACTGTGCCAGTAATTAATTTAAATCAGCTTCTTGAGCTAAGATCTGATCTAAAGTTCTGCATAAAAAGAATAAGAAGTACATGTATGCATACACGACCAGAGTTTAATAACAAGTCAAAGTTTGTTTTGTTTAATGACACCACTAGAAAACACTGATTAATTATTCATCAGCTAGTGGATGTCAAACATTTGGTAACTCTGACATAATGTCTTAGAGAGGAAACCTGCTACATCTTTTCATTAGTAGCAAAAGAGATCTTTTATATGCACTTTCCCACTGACAGGAAAGCACATACCATGTCCTTTGACCAGTTGTGGTGCACTGGTTAGAATGAGAAAAAACCCACTCAACCGACTGAGCTATCTGTAAATCCTGCCCCAATAATAACACAAATACCAGAAGTAACCACTGAACACTCTCTGATGTATTCAGACTGACCACATAGCAAAATCATCGTTGGGTGTAGAGGTGATCAGGGCCTGTACATATAAAACGTTTAGAGTCCAGACTCAGTCTCTAATGATGTCACACAAATACAGTTTTTACAGCATTGCCATGACGTTCAAGTCTCAGACTCTACTAGAGTCTCAAGTCTAGACCCTAAATGTTTTATAAGCACCAGGCCAGAAAAAGAAAATGAAATATAGGAGCAGTGTTGGATCAGGACAAGGACTGGGATGTGGAGGTGGACAGCGAAAGAAGTTGATAGCTAGGAGGAGCTGCCAGATCGGGAAGAAATGAGATGGAATTCAAAGGAGAGAAAGGAAAGGGGGCAGTGGGATAATTAAAAAAAAAATCAGAAGAAGAAAAGGGATGAATATCAAAGGAGAAAAGAAAATGGTACAGTGAGATAAAGGTAAATTAAGAGGAAACAAATACCCTCCTCAAACCCCAATAAAAACTAGATTTTTTTTTTTGGTGGGGGTGGTTATGACACCACTAGAGCACATTGAATTATTAATCAATAGCTCTTGGATGTCAGACATTTGATAATTTTAACATATTGTCTCAGAGAGGAAGCCCGTTACATTTTTCCATTTCCTTCATTCATTTATTTCAACTTATTTTCTTGCTTATATCCAATTAAGGTTCAAGCACGCTGTCCTGGGCACACACACATCAACTATCTGGGCTGTCTGTCCAGGACAGTGGGTTGGTTAATTGTTAGTTGTTAGTCAGAGAGAAGAGTTAAAACTTGCTCTGGGTGGGAGCCGGTACCGAGCTATGAACCCTGTACCTACCAGCCTTATGTCCGATGGCTTAACCACACCACCACCATGGTTGATCATTTTTCCATTTGTAGCAACCCTATAAGGGTCTTTTATATGCACCATCCCACAGATAGGATAGCACATTTGACAGCCTACGATATGCTAGTCGAGGTGCACTGGCTGGAATGAGAAATAGCTCAATTGGCTACTGACGGGGATCAGGAGAGTGCTTTAATTACCACTGGGCTACCTCCATTCCCCAATCAGAAGAAAGACATGAGATGAATATTAATCAGTAAAAGACTATAGGACAGTTGGATAAAAAAAAAAAATAATAATAATAATAATCATTTTTATAGTATAAACCTAGAAAACCCCAATTATACCTGGAAACCATAGGATCAGGCCTTTATCAATCTGCTCTAATGTGTCTGGGTCAAGTATTTTCCGCAGACTTGCTTGTCGAGGAGATGGTAGCTTGTTTCCCGCACCCAGTTTGATGAGTGCTTTACCTGCTGATGGGCCAGATACTCTAATCACAGCCACACCCGCTTTCCCATGACCTGATGATAATGCGAAGATGGTGTCCTCTCCAAGCAAAACTTTACTTGAAAAACAATTTGTCGTGATTCTACTACCTGTGGTTTTCCTAAAAAGATACACCATCCTGCGAGAAAAGAAGCTAAGCCTCATGTTGCTGAAATAAAAAAATTAAAAAATGTTGACTTTAGATTGCACATGCCCATTAAATCTATAATTTAATATACCAGTACCAGTCGTTGTGCACTGACAATCCATGTAAAAATACAGTGACCCATTTGCAACCCTATATAGGCCTATATAGTAAACTGTATATGAATAAAAGTTGTTATCCATATTCAGGCATTTTCGTTTAATTCTGACAAAAATCAGCCTGTCCTACAAAAATGGGATTATTAGAAAAACAACCGCCTCACCCAAATTCGCTATTTAAAACCAGGACACATACATTATAACGACAAATTTTTTAATTTATCAAGGTATAATCAATGCTATAAAGCAGTATTTTAATAGATGTAATATTAAACAAATTGAAAAAAAGTTGACATAACTTACATTGAGATGTACTTATACTGCCATACATTTTATACAGTCAAACAGTAGACATTTACTTGTCATTGTCCACTTTCGTGCAACACCAGCGATGTAACGCACCGGGGATATCCCAGTAGCATGGGGATTCCTCACTTTTTTTTTTTTTTATATATAGACGTGACGTCACAGGAAGTAGGGGAATCTTATTTATACATTGAAAAAAAGAAGTCGGTGTTGTTCTAAAATAAATAACACTATTCCAAACTAGATTGATGTCTAAGACAAAGGTACTCCATGTTGTAATTATCACTTAGTAATGTATTAAGATGGTTAAATTCATCAAGAAAAATAAACTTTGTATGAATATTCAAACAGAGAATTCGGACGCCTAATTTAAAGGTGCATTATCATAGTTACAAAAATTACAGAAATAAAGATGGACACCAAAAGGAAAATACTTCCTTTTTTAGGTATTTTTTCTGGAAAATATCTGTCAGCACTCCCCACCCCCCATTGTATTGATTAACAGAATGTTTAATCATTATGAGGTATAGATAAGGCATTTCCAACCCCAGCTCAAGTCACCTCCAGCCCTCCCCTTTAATATTGATATTGATGTAGGGAAAGGCTAGAGGAAACTCTGTGTAATGCTTTGGCAATCATCGACAACCAAATGGTTGCAAGCTACTGTGTCGAAAATACAATATCTTTCCTAAATCTGATGTCACAGAACTTTAGTTTGATTATTCCAGAGTCCACTCATTATATTGAACTTAATGTTGTTAACCAGTACCAACGCTACACGAAGAAACACACTTAGCTCTACGTCACAACAAGAACGTACAGGGCAGGTTTGTTTTGCATAGCGGTGTCGGGTTTCTTGTTTAGTTTATTTTTGTGAAGGCTGAGGTTTACTTGGCTCTTAAAAAAATATATTTTGGTGTACAGGTTGCAATTGCCTTAGCTACACCTCACAATGTCGATTGATTATTTTTCATGCCCATTTAATTACATTAAACAAACATTAATTTTGTAAGCTCTTTAAGGTTTGTTTACATGTAGCTCAGTTGGTAGATTGCTCGCTTGAGGAGCTTTGGTTGTAGAATGTATGGAATACCCACAGTGGACCCATTCCTTGATAAGAATTTTTCCTCATCCCAACTAGAGCCCCACAACTGATACATGTATATCAGAGGCCATGGTATGTGCTGCACTATCGTGTCTGTGGGATGGTGCATATATAAAAGATTCTTTGCTACTAATGGGCACATGTAACAGGTTTCCTCTCTTAGACAATATGTCAAAATTACCAAATGTGCTCTAGTGATGTCGTTAAATAAAACTAACTTTTTTTAATGTCAGAATTATAAAAAAATTATATTCCATTAGACCCTAGTGCTCTAGTGGTGTCATTTAACAAAAGAAACTTCTTTTTAACATGTCAGAATTATAAAAAAAATTATATCCAATAGCCAGTGATTAATAAATCAATGTACTCTAGTGGTGTCATTAAATAAAACTTTTTTTTTTAACATGTCAGAATTATAAAAATTTTGACATCCAGTAGCCAGTGATTAATAAATCAATGTGCTTTAGTGGTGTTGGTAAACAAAATAAACTTTTAGCATCACCAGGGCTTTAGGTCTCGCTAATTTGGGCACAATGGAAACGTTTGTCTTTTCTGAGTGCAGGAAGGTCGTTTTACTTCAGTACTGTCATTAACAGCTGCTCCACAACTGGTATATTATATCAAAGGCCGTGATATGTGCTATCCTGTCTGTGGGAAAGTGCATATAAAAGATCCCTTGCTTTGATGACTACATGTTTGACATCCAATAGCTGATGATTAATAAATCAGTGTGCTCTAGTGGTGTCATTAAACAAAACCAACGTTTACTCATTTCAGGCTGAAGAGCTAAAAGAGCTGGGCAATGCCGCAATCCGGAATGGGAACGCGTTAGAAGCTATGATCCACTACACACACGCCATCAAGTACGACCCCCAGAATCACCTGCTGTACAGCAACCGATCCCTGGCCTTCCTCAAGTCTCAGCAGTATTACTACGCACTGGACGACGCACACCAGGCAATCAGACTACAACCTAACTGGCCCAAGGTATAATTATTTTAGAATATGAAGCTTAGAAAAATCATTGACACATTACAAGGTCCATAAATAGTGGGGTGGGGGCAAAAAAACCCTGGTAAAAATAACATGACAATTTACTGGTTATGGATATTGACGTTTTAAGTATTTAACCTCTCTGAAATTGCTGCAAAATGTGCCTCTAAATTTCAGAATGTCCTTGGGGGGATGCCCCCAGGCCTCCTAGTATCTTGCGCCTTCCATGCTTGTTTGTTCCTAGAATTCATTTGGCGAGTGCCAGAGCTAGACCCAAATTAGGAGCCGGTGAGTGAGTGCAACATTGGCGCAGTTATCTTTTTAGAGAAAAACTGCTAGCAGCTTTATCTGTTACTAATTTTTAGTAGCATAAGTATTAGTCAAGGAGTGGGTTGAGACGTAGCCCAATGGTAAAGCAATCACATCTCCATTAAAGGGCCCATTGGGCTATTTCTCGTTCCAGCCAGTACACCACAACTGGTATATCAAAGGCCGTGGTATGTTCTGTCCTGTCTGTTGGATGGTGCTTATAAAAGATCCCTTGCTGCTAATGGAAAGAACATAAAGGGTTTCCTCTCTAAGACTATATGTCATAATTACCAAATGCTTCACATCCAATAGCCGATTATTAATAAGTCAATTGTGCTCAAGTGGAGTCTTTAAACAAAATAAACTTTAACTTTAGTTAGGGAGTAGGAGACCAATCTGAACATTTTCTGGTATTAAAGGTCTCTTGGTTGTTTTTTTAAACTTAGACCTTACTAACAAAAATCCAGAAGACAATCTTTTCAATTTAATGTAGGTCATAGTGAAAATTTTACCTAGTTTTAGTGTTATGTCATATTTAGGTGGCTGCTTTGAAAAAGACTATTATTATCTGACTAACTAACCTAATGTTACAAGGTCATGTTTGATATCAAAATGTTCAGTCTTATAGGTTATAAAAAATATTATGCTTTTTGTCAGCAAATTTAAATAACTAATTTTTGAAATGTGATATCATTTATTAACATTAATTTGATTAAATGTACTTGCATTATAATAACAATTAAATAAAACTGTGATTTGAACTTTAAGTTTATAAAATTGATCAAGAATTAGTTGACCTGTAAGTGACTTGCAGATAAGTCTGAGTAACCATACTACTGTAACAGTAACAATAATTACTGTTAAATTAAAAAATTGTTTCTTTATTTGTAGGGTTTTTATAGGAAAGGAGAAGTAGAGTATGAGGTTGGGAAGTATTCTGATGCTTTGATGTCATACAAGGTAACGTTTATAAGTAATGTATGTTCTGAATGTTATATGATGCAGGGCACAATATTTCATGAGAACCGTTGTTCTGTTTGCGTGTGTGTTACACAACTTTAAAATCACATGAACCGCCAATTTGTTATGTGGTGAACAATTAATTTCTAAAATTAAAAGTACGCTATCAGAAGTCAAATTGAAAATCAGTTTATTTTTTTTAATGTATTTGAACCACCAATGTAGCATAGAACCCAATCTAATTAAAATTAGCTCCACTATTACATGTGGATCTAACACCAGCCAGTTGGGGCTCATGTCCACCAATCAAAACCTTACTTGCAGAATCCTGCCAGTGATTTAAAACTAACAACACTGCGTAGTCCCCAATGTCCAGGTAACATTTCTCCTGTAAATAATAATTTAAATATTGACCAATCACACTTCACCTTTTATAACGTTATTTGGGAGCATACAAATTCTGAAAATATCGGGCGAGTCTATTTTAGTGGCCGCAGTACAGCGAACCATACCAATACGTACGGGGTGGGTTATCAGTCTTCAATTTTACATAAAAAATTATTTATTTATTTATAAAAAACCCCAACTAAATCAGTCTTCAGTTTTACATTACAAATTATTTATTTGATAAAATAAAACATGTTTTAAGGCATTCGTAATTCACACGAAACATGTCATATACCCTCAGGATAATTCGGAATGTTTTCAAATTATTTTTAAATCACTGGCAGGATTCTGCAAGTAAGGTTTTGATTGGTAGACATGAGCTCCAACTGGCTGGTGTTAGATCCACATGTAATAGTGGAGCTAATTTTAATTAGATTGCATAGAACCATAGTTGAAGTGTTTTACAATTAGGTAGATCTAACTCGTCGGTTACTAGCACTATATTCACGTAACTGAACAATCTTTTACCTATAAGTAAAACTCACGTGAACCAACTTCCGGTTACCCAAGATTTTGAAATATTGTCCAGGGGTAAAACAGTCTAGACTGATTTTTACACTACAGATTAATACAAATTACAACTTCGGGAACCAGTCAAAATAGTTTGCAAACATTAGCAAAAAATGGCTGGTTGAACTTGGGTCTGCTGCTTCCACATCATGAGGTACCGGTACTCTTTCCAATTAACACCAAGGAATAATTTGTGTGCACCATTCAACAGACAGGATGGCCTTTTTTACACCAGTTGTGGAGCACTGGCTGGAATGAAAAATAGTCCAATGAGTTCACCAATGGATATCAAACAAGTGTTTTTCCACACCCCAAGGAAAGGTTGCTACATGTGCTCAGGTTTTTAAAATTATTCCAATATATAGGTAGGTAGGAACTGGTTTAATATGCTTACATCCAAATTAGGTTCAAGGTAATAATAAACCAAATAACATCCAGCTGGGTCAAAGTTCGAAGTGCACCCAACTTTTGATAGAGCAGTTAATACCACACATTCTGCCATTGGTGATAAATGTGACTGTTTGTTGTAAAAAAATAATTAGTTTCATCTGAACAAAAAATGTATGTAATTTTATTTTATCTAATAGGTCTTCCACGGCTAGAAACAAATCAACTGTTTTGTATTTTTCTGTTTTATTTATAGCTTTAGAGGTGTCATTAAATATTACCTTTCCTTCCCTTTAGGAACAAGAAGCTGTAACTGAATAAAAATAAATATTTATGTACTGCTCAACATATTCTTAATTTAAAATTTTCTTTTACAACAGAAAGCTATGATTTTGGATCCCTCTGATGCCAAATTGAAAGATGCTGTTGACAAGACAAACCGAGAAATCTCCAAAGAAAAGAAAAGTAAATGCAGTGTTTGTATGTTGTGTAATATACGGGGTATTAACTTTTGTGTTTAACATCAGCTGCACTGTATGTGGTCTGATACTTGGTGATCTACCATTGATAATAGATTTCATTTTAGAAGCTATAGCTCATACGATCTTTCAGTTGATATTTCTTCATTTTGACGTAGTTAATGGACTCTTTAGTTATTGGAGACTTAAAGGTTGTATCTCAAAGTCATAGGCATATGGACTCCCATTTTTGTAGGCGGACGGGCTGGCTTTTCCCCCAATTAAAAAAAAATGCCCGAATCTAGATAACAACATTTATTCATATTAGCATTACTTCCAAACAGCTACATAGGGTTGCAAACGAATCACTACGCATTTTCACATAGATTACAACTAATTTTGAAGGAAGATTGATGGAAATACTTGGTAAAAAGGTCGGAGGTTAGCTCATTTTGCCCGAATATCTCTATAATTTTTGCCCGAATTTGAGGTTTTGCTCCAGCACTATGGGGGCAGTTGCCCATCCCCCTATCACGTATGCTTATGCTCAAAGTTGGATAATGACGGCTTCCTTCTAAATTTATTTGAAATTGTTCTTTAAAATGTAAATATTATACCTTCACTATATGCCCAAACTGAAACCAAATTGTTTAATTTATAGTACAAATAAAAAAGTAATCTTTAGAGAAAAACAACGAAAACGTTACTTTTCTTTTTAAAGTTAATAATTGATTTTCTTTTTGTGAAAGCTGAAGCGAGACAGCCATTGATGTTTGGTGGGATTGGTGTCCTGGTTGGAGTTCTGCTGGTTCTTGCTGACCTCTATGTTGCTGACCAGCCATCTCTTTCAGTAGGTTTTCAGTCATTTCAGTTAATATATTATGTCAGATGATTCGGAGGTTGAGAAGCTTAGGAGGGAGAGGGAGAGGGAGAGGGAGAGAGAGAGAGAGAGAGAGAGAGAGAGAGAGAGAGAGAGAGAGAGAGAGAGAGAGAGAGAGAGAGAGAGAGAGAGAGAGAGAGAGAGAGAGAGAGAGAGAGAGAGAGAGAGACAGAGAGAGAGAGACAGAGAGACAGAGAGAGAGACAGATTCAAACATAGAGAGGAGGGATGGGCATAAAACAGACAGACAGAAAGGAGAGAGAGAATTGTAAACTTTATAGTAATTTTCACATGGTTTAATCTAAATAAAGGAGTTTTTCTTTATTTGATTAAGTGATGATATGTCACAGAACCCATGTTGGGTTTTTGTTTGTTCCAAGTTGTGATAGCTACAGTTCAGAGTAGATCAGTATTAATTTACATAAAATGTTCGTGAACATGTTTTACACTTTCAGAATCCCATAGTGCAGGTGCTAATCATAGTGGTATTTGGTGCTTTAGGGTTTGGCTCGGCTAAAATATACAGGTGAGTTTTGGAGTGTTCACACATTTGGAGAATAATATCTATTCATAATTATGTATTTTAATGGAATAGAATGAGAAACCTGTCACTACTATTGGGAGATCCAGGAGGTGGTCATAGAGGTCCAGTGACCCTGCTTTGTCCATTTCAAGTGCCCATTTGATACTTTTTAAAAATTCACAATTGACAATATGCAACTCTAAATTCCCCTGAAAATGCATCTCTGATCATCTTTAATTCAACATTTTCTGGGGAGCATGCGCCCGGACACTCCCCACCCCCAGAGCTTGTTTCCTTCAGGAGCTTAGGTCATTTGCCTTCAGCAATCTCAAATGGCCCCTTTTGGAATTTACAAAATCATGTTTTCTTTTGGTTGTATGGTATTTTAATATTGTAATATATATGGGAAGTAGCTTGATGCATTTACTGAAAGGCATCATCATTCCTACAGATATATAAGATATGATATTTGTGGGATTTTAGTAAAGTTATACAATGATGTACTGTTATACAGATATCATTTATTTAACAAAGTAAAGTGATGTAAGTTATATTATTGATAAAATAAAGTCTGTCTAAAAACCACAATTAAAAATCTCAAGTTAAAAAACTCAATGTTTCGTCAGCTAAATGCTGACATCCTCAGGAGCAAACTAAACATAAAACCAGGAGTTCAGCATTAAATAGAGGATAATAAACGAGTTACCAGTTATTATCAAATTTATGTCCCGAGTGAAATAACTTTCAGTTGTCACGAGCTTTAGCGAGTGAGAAATGAAAATTATTTCACAAGGGACATAAATTTGATAATAACTGGAACCGAGTTTGTTATTCTATTTATTACCTCAGCTATTTTTTTCTTCTAAAAACCTTTATTTTCCACGCACATGCACGAAGGCCAACCTGTACCGAAATGATGTAGGCCTAAACCACTAAATACGCACTGTTCTGATAATTACTATAACGTTGTAATTTAATCACGTTCATAGATAATTAAAAAAAAAAAAAAGTTCTCTTTATTCTGCTTCAAACTCTATAATGAATTGCATTATATTGACATTTTGTTATTAATTTAACACCAAAAAGAGAGACCTGTAAACACAAACTCTTTAAACTACATGACGTCATTTTGGGTTTGTCAAATCGTAATGACGTCATATTTAGTACCGACAAAGTCATTGGTTTGTAAGCGTCAAATTGTCCAATAGTATTGTTCGTTAAACCAATGCAGAATATTTCTCACTGAGAAAATATGGAAAATATTTTCCCTGTTATGAGTGACCGCTGGGGTAATAAAAACAGTTATATTATTGCAGGTTTTTGGTGAAATCTCAGCGAGCATCACTTCTTGAGCGTCCAGTTGACTTGTTAGATGGTAAGTATTCTGACAGATGCCATTTTATTTTCATCATGCTAAGATGCAAGTATTTTTTCCTGTTTTGAATTATTAAAAAGAACAAAAATTGACAGAGGCTGGAAATGTCCAAGTGTTGAAAATGGCGAAATCAAAAGAATAAATATGTTATTCTAGGATTTATTTTATTTCACAGACAATGTCACATGAATTATTTCATTTAACAAAAATGCATTATTTTATATCATAGAAATAAATAATTTTATTTAGTAGAAATTATTTGTTTTGCAAAAATTAATTATTTTATTTACCAGAAATTTTATTATTTTATTTAGTAGAAATTAATCATTTTACTTAGCGAAAATGAATTAACAGAATTTAGTTTATTTTATGTAACAGAAATGAATCCATCTGACAACTCTGATCCATCAGAAACGAATGACACTTCCAGTGAGAAAACCAGCCAAGAACCGTCAACGAGGAAGGGAAAAGCTGCTGCGTACCAGCGATATAGGAAAGGGAAAAGCTAACGACTAGTTTTTAAAACTAGCGTGTGTGTGTGTGTGTGACCAATAAAGAAAAACAGACACAGGTGTCAGTTCATAAGACGGAGATGCGAAGTAATCATTTCTCACTTCTGTGACCAACTCTCATTTGATAATGATAAACTTGGAATTTATCCAGGGTTTTTATCCAGGGACGCATGTCCAATGGGATTGGGACAATTAGTGCGATTAAATCATACTTGGGATATTTTTTTCAGGCCACTGAATGATACAGTACACAAATGTTAAATTAATTTACTAGAACAGACATAATTGAATAATTATATATATTGGGAATTTTTAGCATAGAAATTGGGAATTTTTAGTGCCACTTTCTTTTGGGAAGGAGCCAATGTTTGGACCCACAGAATGCCTGAATAAATCCCTGGATAAATATACAGAACTTCACATGCATTGTTTTCGCTTTCTATTTATTGCACAAGTTTATTTTACACAAGAATATATACCACTAGACCGTGTAGGGGTTGAGTGGTATGTTCTTTCACAAAATAAAACGAATGCAATAAATAGAAAGCACAAACAATATATGTGAAGTTCTGTATTTATTATTACACACCTTCTTTTACATTTATGTTTTACAAAAAAAGTTGTATTTAACATCATAACAACACTTTGTTAAATCCATGATCAAAACTCCTTTCATGGATTTGTTGAATGTTAAGCATCATACTCTGTGGCAGCCTTATGTAATGTTTCAAATACGATGTATAATTTGTAAATCATATATGATGTCAGTAAATAAAAGGTGCTAATTGCAGTAAAAATAAAAAGGGAATTCCCCATTTAAAAGTTCCAGTCCAGATTTATCACAGTTAGAAAATGTCTTTATCACTATAGTAAGATTGAATAGGTATGTAATAAACAAACTTATTTACTCAAACAGAAATGTGAATATTTATCTGTTATTGCTGGTCACGAATTGTTTTAGGATATAACATCAGAACGTTTTGTACAGTGTGTTTTCATTATCTAAATCAAAATACATTTGTGCTAATATCTTACTACAAAATATCTTCTGATGAACTTTGTGTGTTCTGATAACTTTGTAAGAGACAAGGTCACATACAAAGGGATGTGTTTAAGTAAACACATCTCAGCAGCCAGTAACGTGCATTTCTAATTGGACTCACTGGAAGGACTAGCAGAGGACAATAGCATTGTTTAACCGACCTCAGTGGTGTCGTGGTTAAGCCATCGGATATAAGGCTGGTAGGTACAGGGTTCACAGCCCGGTACCGGCTCCCGTTCTGAGCGAGCTTTAACAACTCAGTGGGTAAGACCACTACACCCTCTTCTCTCTCTCACTAACAACTAACCCACTGTCCTGGACAGACAGCCCAGATAGCTGAGGTGTGTGTGCCCAGGACAGCGTGCTTGAACCGTAATTGGATATAAGCACGAAAATAAGTTTAAATGAAATAAATGAAATCATTGTTTATGGGAGATCATGTGACTGGTTCTCAACCAATAAGAATATAAATATATTCTCATTATGTAATATAATGGATCAAGTAGTGTGGATTTTCCAACGTAATCTATTCATGAAAGAAAACAAAAATGTTACTGCCAAATTAACTGTAATGTTATATTTTTTTAATAAAAGTGTTATGGTTAAAATGACAAGAAATACAGTTATTACCCCCAAAAGACAGGATCCATTAGGACATAATCTGAATGATATAGCAAGTAAATTCTGAACATTACGCTGGCATTAAACATGTAATCTAAGATTTGTGATTTAGTATTCATCAGTGTTGTATTTAATCTGAATATTAAACATTATTAATACAAGTATCGGGTTTATAAGGCTTAAATTACTAATTCATTTGATGATGTACATGTGTTGCCTCTCCGGCTAAAATGCTGTACTTTTTTACATTGTACAAGTTCTATCAATTGTCAGTTCTAATTCTGGACCTGACTACTCAAAGTTCAGACTGCATTGTTCACAGCCATAGCGTACGGGCTCCCATTTTTGTAGGTGGGCCATGTTGGTTTTTGCCCAAATTAAATGAAAATGCCAGAATCTGAATAACAACATTTATTCATATTAGAATTCCTAGGCGTATGGGCTTCCATTTTTGCAGGGGGGGGCAAGCTGGTTTTTGACCAAATAGAACAAAAATGCTCGAATCTGAATAACAATATTTATTCATATTAGCATTACTACCAAACGGCTATATAGGAATCACTACACATTTTTACATGGATTACAACTAGTTTTGAGGGTAGAATGATGGAAATACATGGTAAAAAGGTCTCTGGTTAGCACATTTTGCCCGAATATCTATAATTTTTGCCCCAATTTGAGGTTTAGCTCCAGCACTAGGCCCTGTCCGCTGTCTTTTACTTTTATTTTCACAGCTGTAAATTTATGAACAACTGCTTACCTGGTATTAAAACTCTGAACATCTCTGATGTCATTTGGTGACAGCTAATTTGACATTAAGATAGCAAATGAAGATGTGTGTACATACGTATTGTAAGATGAACTAATAAATAATCCACTTTTATCACATGCATATGCTTTGAAATTTTGTGAATTCTAATTTCACCTGTGACATAATTCCAGCCATCTGGAATGTCAAAAACACTTGTTCAGGGTCATTTGGGCCAATTTTGGTTGTAACCTGCCTGGTGGAGCTTCAGAAAAAGTTGACAATTTCTCAGTCAATCAGCAGCAGGGGATCCACAGACAGGAAAGCACATACGGCCTTTGACCACTTGTGTTGCACTGATTGGAATGAGAAAAAACCCAATCAAGTGAATGGATCCACTGAATTGGTTTGATCCTGCGATACAAAGCACCTCGGGTGAGCACTCAACCGAGCTAAAATCCTTCCCTGAACTTGAGAGGAAGTCGGAAATGTCACGGTCAATCAGAGGCCAAGGCAGCTATCTTAAATTGGATTTTGAATCGTTCCGAATAATAACAAAACTTGGTCAGGGTAGAGAGAGGATCATTTAAAAAAAAGTTAAAGTTTGTTTTGTTTAACAACACCACTTGAGCACATTGATTTTTTTTAATCACTGGCTATTGGATGTCAAATGTGGTAACTATTGACATAGTCTCAGAGAGGAAACCCGCTACATTCTTTTCATTAGTAGCAAGGGATCTTTTATATGCACCATCCAACAGACAGTATAGAACATACCACTGCCTTTGATATACAAGTCTTGGTAAACTGGCTGGAACAAGAAAAAAACTAATGGGGCCCACCAACGGGGATCGATCCCAGACCGACCGTTCATCAGGCTAGCTCTTTACCATT
This sequence comes from Gigantopelta aegis, assembly GCF_016097555.1. Taxonomy (NCBI): domain Eukaryota; kingdom Metazoa; phylum Mollusca; class Gastropoda; order Neomphalida; family Peltospiridae; genus Gigantopelta; species Gigantopelta aegis. The sequence continues at coordinate 12,706,392 of NC_054700.1, read as the reverse complement.
GAGCTAAAAAAACATTTTTGTTTAACACCACTACTAGAGCACATTTATTTATTCATCTGCTACTGGATGTCAAACATTTAATAATTTTGACAATCTTAGAGATACCTGCTACATGTTTTCCCGTCAGTAGCAAGAGATCTTTTATATGCACCACACCATAGACAGGATAGCACATACCATGGCCTTTGATTTATCAGTTGTGGTGCACTGGCTGGAATGATACTAAAATAAGAACATTTTCATAATACCCATCCCTAGTAATCAAATAATATGCCCACTATCATTACAGAAAACATTGCAAACTCGTTACTGTTTCTATTTCACCATACTGCACTCCGTGCAGCTTTAAGACAATAAAAACAGTTCTTGTCCAGTATCACGTCATGTCTTATTGTCTTTTTATTTACTTCCATCGAACACTTTGAGGAACTCAAAATAACTTCCGTTTCGGTAGTCCGACGAGTCGATCTTCAGACGTTGTTTCATGCGGCATCCAGCCATCTCGATAGCATCAATACGTTTTAACATCAGTTTATTTTGAGTACTCGTTGAAATTGTTGCAAATTCCGCTTCTTTCTTCAACTCTGAAAGCATCTTCCTTGATGCTATGTCAGTAGCTTCCTCAAGCAACTTTTCCAAATTATATTTTTCGGCCAAAACAATAGAATGAACAAGCCGTTTATATGATTGGCCTAATTCTTTTTCCATGAGGAATGTTTCGCATTTCTTCTTCAATTGCAGTACTTGGTACTCATCTGCCAGAGGCAACACCATTTCAACATTATCAGCTCTGACATCATCCATCGTGTTTGGATATATACACAAGAGAAATGCGATAAAATCCTCGCACTTTTTACCCGGAAGCGAAATTGTATCTTGATTCTTTTCTTTAAATTCTGACTGGAACATCTTGTGAAACACCGGCGATGCAAAAGACAAAATTGTTTTGTTCAGGTAGAGTTTATAAGCTTCGACGACAACAACAATATCACTTCGTTCACTCTGAATGTCAAAACCTCGAAAATCTATGATAAAATAATCGGCCGGATCATGATAAATGACGGGTTGTTTAAACATTTTATCCTCTTGTTGGAGTGGCCCAGTGCAAGGAGTGGCTGAGACGTCACGGTTACAACAACAGTTAGCAAAGTATAAATGAAACTAATTCAGTTCGATGATTTCGTGGAACAAAATTATGAAAACCGAAAACGAAACCAACAGGAGACGTCCTGTTACTATAAATAAACATGCGTTCGGGTTACACAGCTGGCCTCAGATAAGTTATCTTCCCATTTGATTGACCCAAAATCAGAAAATATATTATATATTATATTATACGTATATTATACGTGCAAGCGATTATCTGGTGGCGGACAGTTTTAAAGTTAGTGGCAATTATAAGACTGAGTTTGACAGAAGAGACCATGTAGTTTGCAAACATACATGTATAACTTGTTGACATTGAAGACTTTTTTGTGTGTTGTAATTTCAGCCCTAGATCGAGTGTCCTCTAGCCCTCCCCTGTTTATATGTTGTCAGGGAGATAACATATGATATAAACATGGGTGGGCTAGAGGACACTCAAGCTATTCCGGCCCATCCAAAAGTAGTGCTTTTTGTGTAAAATAGGTGTACACACTCATGTCACCTTAGTCTGCGCGGCACAAAAGTCTGCGCATGTTAGTTACGTTACATAACGTCTTGAAACAAGTGTTAGGGTATGTTTGTAAACAAACGTTAATTTAATTCATAAAAACATGGTTAAAACAAGACATCTTGATTGTGAAAATAGGCCTATGTATAAAACTGATAGATAACAATTTGATTGAAAACCCCCCACCTCTGGATTAATACACTAAAAATAGGCCTATACTTTTGCCTGCCTCGATCAACGTGTTTTTGTATCACCTGTCAACACGTGTCTGTCAACGCTGTAATGATCAACTTACACAAGTTTACATAGAAGCTTCAATAAATACCTTATTGCAATTTATGAATCCATAAATGAAATAAATGTTTTATTTTATCTGTTAACGTAAACATCCAAGCATACTTTGAATTTACCGCCGAGTGACACACCGCAATATGGCTGCACAGAATTTGAAGCTTGCACTTACGGCATGGCCTGTTTTTAGTTATAGTCTGTTTCAAAATTATCACTGATTGTCCTATATAACTAACGAACACTATTTGTGCTCATTTACACAGTTAATAACGGACAACTTTTGTTGAATAATGATCAAAATTTTTGACATTGGATTTTTTATATTGTCATTTTGTGTTGTCCAAACTAAGAAGCATGGAACACAATTTTATATTTATCTCATTTACATAATCTAAATTCTTCTGAAACAGACTATAACAGGAAGTGTTTGTTGTTTAGAACTTACAAAAAGTCGGATCCATTATTTGTTGCTGTTTTCTATAAACATTAACAACAGAAGTGGTTGTTTTAATGTTTATTGCGCAGACTTATGTGCCGTCATGCAGGCCAGTAAATACAGGGGGGTCCCACTAAAAATGCACCCATTACTTGAGTTTGAAAAACATTAAAATTAAAATAACTTTCTGTAGTAACACGTTTACTGTTCCATTGTACTGTGGCGGTGAAACAAATATTTTTTGAAAACGATTTTAACTTTAAAATATAACACAAATGCTTAGGTGCGCAGACTTAGGTGCTACCAGTGTACTCCGACCAGGTTTTGTGGACAACAGGACTTGTCCGTTTCAGAGTATATTGCCCTCAGGCAGGCATATGTGCATTAAAACAAACCCATGGGCTTAGTGATATTAATAAAAGTGCTATAGCAACTAAAGCTATATAGAAAAATATAGCGTAAATAATTGTGGTATATGGCCAGCTCCACATTAAGAACATCCAAGTTACGGAACACAGAGTACAGGACAGGCACGTAAGAATGATGTGGTGGTGGTGGTGTTGTGTGTGTGTGGGGTGACAAACTGTTTTAAAAAAATCTTTATTTTAATAGAGTAAGAGACCCCCCCCCAAAAAAAAAAAAAAAAAAACTAACAAAAAACAAACAAACAACCCCCAAACCCAAATACATTTTCGTCCTCAAGTGGCAGTGCCACTTGCTAACAATTTTATTAGTAACATTGTCTTCTATCATATCACATGTATCCAATTTTTTGGATGAAAATAAGTCAAGTGAGTGACCGCTGCCATAAACTGAATATACACCAGTTTTATAAGTAATTAAGGTTTCAGCATAGAAATTAGCTAAGTTGTGTCCAGGACTTGGATGTAAGCAAGGCAACGTTCAAATAATATTATCAATGAATAATAAAAGAAACATTCAAATTAAAGATAAATAATTTATTCATTTATAAATATAACTGACAAAGAGCATACTTTAATGAAAGCTCGGTGGTATAGATTTGTATGTTTTGTATTTAAGCATGTGTCTAATCAATGGTCCAATAATGTGAATCTATTTCTGTATTCCAGAAACAATCAAATTAATGACTAAAGTTAGAACACACTGTAATTGCACATTAAATTGATTTGTGTTATACACAAACCATACTTTTCCTTTCACAAATATCTATTTCAGTAATAATCTTTCTATCTTACAACCTGTGTTAATGTATATCTATATAAGTAGTTATCCAAAGTTTTCAAAAATTTCACAGAAATACAAAAGTTTACCACTTTTTCATATCCTCCATCCTCCAACAATAGTTCATAATATTTTAACACTGAACATACATGTAACTAACTTACTATATAAAAATAAACACAAGAATAAGCATTAAATGCAGCATTTTAGTGATATGCATGTAAGAATATATTACTAGTGAAGCTTGGTATTCAAAATATTTAAAAGGATGTCAGGGATATTAAGTTTATGGTGCCAGACCTAACCATAAAAGCCCGAGAGCGAGATCAGCAGTATGAAAAAATTCAACTTCAGTTTGCCAAAACATATTGAACATTTTATTCAAGCGTAAAAGTCGTACATGACTGTTACCCTTGCACCCTGCCGTATGCTCTGTAAGACCATACAAAATGTTGAAAACTTTGGATGGTCCCTAACAACCTATGCTACACATCTCCGAGTGTAACAACCTTCATTGTACATCTATTTAAAGGGACATACCCTAGTTTTTAAACACTGTGGCATTTTTTTTTTACTATTAGAGCCGTTTTTGATAACTGAAATAATACTTTACTTAGATTTTATTGTTTAGATTGTCCATTTCCGTACATTCGAGGTGTTTTTGGTCATCCTGGTGTTTTTAATATCACAAAATGCATTTTTAATATTTTTAAAAACGCACGTGCGTCTGAGAGGTAACGATTATGGAGTCAAGTTTCAGTCTATTTTTAGAGGGTATTTCACGATTTTAAAGTCACAGACTCATGTTTCACTATATTGTAACTTTATCTAAATGGGTTATAGGTCTGTAGATTAAACAACCGTAGTGTTAATTTTCATGAGCTGAAACTAGGGTATGTCCCTTTAATGTAAGGCTCCGACTGCCATGACAAGTTTTGGCGATCTCAAGACTTCTACGACTGTCCATTTGTTTGTCCGAGCAGGCTTACAACTTGATTCTCATGGTATACAACTCCTACGACAGTTGTGTCTATTTCAAACAATGAACCAGGCTCTACATTTGTTGCTAGTTTGACTCGACCCAACTCCCAGTTGTTAGTCTGTGTGAAATGCTCAATTGGACAGTCGATTCTTCAATCAACCGGCCAATCACAGCACAGCATTAGGCCACGTGACATCATCCAGCACAAACAGTAAACATTGCAGAATGGTATGATTATGCCAGGTGTGACGGTACATGCTCTTAAATTGTTTTCGCCTGTGGCGATTTTACTTGTGTTAGAGGGCCGTGTGCAGTTTAATTGCACTTAAGCCCAGATGGGCAACTTGTTACATAATACTTCTGCGCGACAGTCCTCGATCGGTACGCCTAATACACACCCTTAGCCAGGTGCGGAGGCCATGTGGCGAGTAGTTACGTAATACCTCTGCGAGTGCGGTTTTTACAACCGTGATTTGGCGACGATGGCGTCAGTAAGTCTGACGATCAGAGAGAAATATACCGACTCTAGTAGAGTTGGAATATGAGATGATACGTGAGGTACCGCCTTGTACCCCCAGGCAAAATCCTGAATTATAATAAATAGCTAGAATTTAGAGATATCTAGGAGAAACGGAAAAGGAAGCTTCCTGGGAACGTTAGTCCGTTTGGACTTTGGTAAATATCATTTCTGCTCTGTGTATAACCTTGATGTGATTGATGTGACTTTAAATATTTTAATACTGTATTATACCAATATTCTTTAGACAGTGTCTTCGGTCATCTGACGAAGTAAATCGTAGACTTCTTGTTCTAACATTATATGAGTATTTGGTAATATAAAGCTTAGCCAGTCATCCTAGACGACCTAGGTACACTGTAGGTTATTGTCTTTATTGTGATCAGTACCAGTATTAATTCTGTGTTACAAGGTTACTGAATGAGTAGTTAGGGTTAATTAAAAATTAACCCGTTAGGAATAGAGCTGTAATTCCTTTATTAATTAAGTTCCCCTGGAAGCGTTCCTAAATTATCACACGTTACTGAACGAGTAGTAAGGGTTAATTAAAAATTAACCAGTTAGGAATGGTGTTGTAATTCCTTTATTAATTAACTTCTCCTGGAAGCGTTTCTCAATTATCACACGTGTGGGTGTGGTGTAACGGTGAAGTGATTCGCATATTGTGTAACTAGACACCTAGAGATTAACTAATTAAGTGATCAGTTCTGGGTTGTTATTACTGCTGTTATTAATTAACTACTACGGCTGTACATTTGTCAGCGTAGATTAATACAGATTCCAAAGTGTATTGTGTTTTTGTTGTGTTTCTAGAGAACTAACGTGCTATAATAATATATACTTTATATAAGATCGTATCTCTGATCATACCTAGAGACGAGCCATACTAGGGTTTAACAGCCTGTTACAGAGAGATCTAATAGATATACAGTTAGGAGAGATATTTTGATAATCGTGTTTTATTCAGTTACGGGTATTATAGAATCCCTGTGACACCAGGGAAGAAAAAATGGTGGGGATGTGGCGTTGTTTTTCAATTCTGTACAATACTCTCATAACATTTTGGAATGACTCATTTAGTGTTATAAGATCTAGCATTATTGTTTAGAACCAAACGAGGGTCTATGACAATGAAGCCTCACAACGGTGACTGTGGTTAGAATGCACTTTTCCATTTTCATCTGTTTACCTAGCCCGAGTACTCTGACTGTAAGAGAGCTAGACGGACATTTGGACATAAATACGCTCTCATTACAGTCAGAGAACAACCTATGTATATTTTTGACAATTCCTGACTACCAAACGGTAGGCAAAGATTCCCGCTCTAATACCACAACAATCCTATGTTTGACGTCAAATACCTTTACATCGATCATTTTCGAGTTAACTGATACAAAAAAATCCACATATTAATCACTAATACACATACTACAGAAAGAAACCCGACAGCACCCACATTCAGCTACGCTTCGTGACACTCCGTCGCAACAATTACAAAGCTCGGCGATCTACACATTATTGATTCCATTTTGAATTTGAAGTATACATTTTGGGTGTTATCGACAGGATACGGCAAAAGTATGTGCTACGTACTGCCTCCTCTTATGAGACGGCCTCTGTAACTGCTGCACAAGGCGGAATCGCCCAGTCTCGAAATAGATCGCCGAGCTTTGTAATTGTTGCGACGGAGTGTCACGAAGCGTAGCTGAATGTGGGTGCTGTCGGGTTTCTTTCTGTAGTATGTGTATTAGTGATTAATGTGGATTTTTTGGGTATCAGTTAACTCGAAAATGATCGATGTAAAGGTATTTGACGTCAAACATAGGATTGTTGTGGTATTAGAGCGGGAATCTTTGCCTACCGTTTGGTAGTCGGGAATTGCCAAAAATATACATAGGTTGGTCTCTGACTGTAATGAGAGCGTATTTATGTCCAAATGTCCGTCTAGCTCTCTTACAGTCAGAGTACTCGGGCTACTGTTTACCCAAAACTGACTGCAAGCACATGTAACATCATCATGATCACGGATTATTGCTGTATAGTTACTAATCTGAGCGCACCAGTCTAACTTAGGAGTGGAGAGGGGGAATTACAACGTAACTGTCCAACTTCACTACGGTGACCGTTGGTAGTCTGATCCTAGCATTACAACCTTTGTTATTCATCTATGAAAGAACGTTTGTTGTACATCTGTTACATCATCTCTCTCTCTCTCTGTCTCTCTGTCTCTCTCTCTCTCTCTCTCTCTATATATATATATATATGTATGTGTGTGTGTGTGTATGTATATCTATAACAACCTTTGTAATACATTTTGTATATGTATATAACAATCTTTGTTATAAAGGTACATTTATGTAATAAATTTGTTATACATCTCTATAACAACCTGTAATGTATAGCCTATAGCATTAATACCAATAGCGATACAGAAACTATTATCACTTAGTTACTATTATGGGAAGTGCCAATATAACCGAGCTGGGAAGTGTATCCCTGGGATACGGCATGGCCAAGCAGACGATAAGTGTATGGTCTCAGTATGAATAAAAGCCACTATCATTTTTGAAATGAGTTTGTTGAGCCAGAACATTACAGAATTGGCGACGATGGGATTAATGGAACTTCTTTCATAAGCAGTGAATTGGCTGGAAACAATATCGAACACGTAAAGACTGCTCCCTACCACCCAGGATCCAAGGGACTAGCAGAACGTTGTATCCAAACGTTGAAAGAAGCAATGAAAAAAATCGAAGGGCCATCATTTGTTTACAAGCCAACCACACCTGTGTACCTGAGCCTAACGTTTTCAAAGATTTAGTTAAAATGCGTAACATCAAACTAATTTGTGCTAATCGTGATGACGTCGTATTGCCGATGGGACAACACCGTTTATCTGGCACGAGTGGATTGGTGTTGTCTTTCCCAAACTTTGATGAGAGAAAGACAACATCAATTCACGAGTGCAAGATAAACGGTTTTGCCGAGTAGCGAGTTGAGTATTTTATTTATTACCCATTATCAATCTTTATCATTTTATGGAATATGTTCAAACATAGTTATTGAAAACAAGTTTGCAACTTGAAAAGCCAATGAGCTGTTTAGAAGGTATTAAAATGCCTACACGTATACAGACATTGAACCTGTGTCACAAATTTCAAAATGTGAAAAGCAAATGGTAGTGAAATCAATGGTTGTGAGTATGATGATGAGGATGAACATTTTCCATTGCATCCAAGTGAACTCACAACTATATTCCAAAGAAGTAGATTTAATGTTGTCGAGTCAGGGAGGAAGAAACCATTTCTGTCTCATAGGACAGCAGGTTGATGGATGTTAATTACTGCAATATGGATCGTTTTTTCATTACTGAAGATGTCTACATGAATAAAATGGAATGAATACATTAATTTTAATTATTAATTACTGTAAAATAGGAACATATGAATGAATAAATTGTTCTTAACCATTGGTTATGTTTATACATGTATGTAGGATATGTATCAAGTTAGATCATGATTATACATGTATACACATAATAAATTTTAACTGATTTAATGGCAAACTGAATCACTGATGGTATAGTTTTGTAACATGCATGTGTAATGCTTTGGCTATGTTGTAAATCTTGCAATATTAAAACTAAATATCAGCCAGAATTTGCTGTTTTTAGAGTATTCAATAAATAATGAATTGATACAAATATATGGGTTTCAATGGGAAGTGTATAATAAAAAAAATAATCCACCACTGGACAGATTCCAGTACAAGCAGAAAGGAGGTGGGAAGGGTTCAGATAAATGATTGATAATCATGGATTCACACCTTTGGTGGCTTGGCAAAATCAGCCAACAGTGGAAGAAAATAACAGTGAAATAAAGTCTATTTTGAAAGGATCTTCAGAAGAAATTCATGAGCCTTGGGTTAGTAGCCTAATTGAAATTTCAATGGTGAATCAGCCATCACTATTGCGTGTGAACAGAAATTGAGCTGTGTGAAATTAGTTACGTCTGACTGGAGTTCATGTCTGTAATGAATTCCAAAGCCGATTCGTTTGATGCACCACTACCTGTCCTTATAGCACTAAACCAAATAATTTCCGGCTGGGGCAAAGTTCGACGTGCACCAAATGTTTGATAGAGAAGTTAACATCACAAGTCCTGTGGTTGGTTATAAATGTGAGTGTGTTGGTTGTAAAAAAAAAATTAGTTTCATCTGGGCTAAAAATGTATGTAATTTTATTTCATCTAGTACCACTGTGTCAAGTAGCTTGTGCTTGAAACATGCATGGAGTAACTATATATATATAAAAAGTACTAAAATGTTGTGCGAAACCAGGGGTGTTGTAAAAACATCTGGTTGTACTGAAAATGAGCCAAGAAAGGTACCATTTTCTTCAGTTAATACTTTGAGGTAGGGGTTGTAGTACTGATATTTATGGGTCATAGTTTGGTTGATATATTGCATATAATGATGGATTCCAGCCAAAGACAGCAGTATGGAGATGGGAAGGGTTCAGATGAACGAGTGAGATACCCAGGTTATACACACTGGGTGGCTCTACAATACGTGCCAACAGATAAAGCAGTGACAATAGTGTAGAACAAACTGAAATGGATCTTCAAGTGGCAACAGAGCTAATATTAATGCAGTCTCTGGAACTTCCGTTTCAATTTCTAAAGAATAGAATCAAAGTATTTTTGAAGATTCAACTTTGTTACCTGGGATTTTACTTTTATTTACTTGCTCTGAAAACAAAGTGTTTTAAATTTGGGACAATTAACCTTTTTTTGGGGGGGGGGGGGGGGGGGGGTGGGGGTGGGGGTTAGCATTTTTTCAACATACTAGCTCCGTGGAATGGTTGTAAATATCACTGATATCAACCCCTATCAATTTTTCAATTGACCCTACTGCAACCATGCATGTAAAGCATTTGAAACTTGGTTTAATTTAAAAACAGGATCAGCAATAAACTTGGATTATTTCTACCAGGTATAACTAACTCCCTCTCCTCATATTAATGAATATAAAAAGGAACAGCAAAAGAAACCAACATTTTCATATTAGGAAGTAGGCTATTTGTTATTGTTGCCCGTGTTGCACAGAATATCAATACCATTATAAGGCGAAATTAAAAAACGCATTAATGGACAAAGGATGTGGGCAACGTTAACAAATGACTGAAATCCTACATAAGTAAAAGAGAAAAAAGTTTGTTTGTTTTGTTTAATGACACCACTAGAGCACATTGATTTATTAATCACTGGCTATTGGATGTCAAACATTTGGTACTTTTGACATATAGTCTTGGAAAACCCACTATACTTTCCCATTAGTAGCAAGGGATCTTTTATATGCACCATCCCACAGACAAGATAGCACATACCACGGCCTTTGATATACAAGTTGTGATGCACTGGCTTGAAAAGTAAAAGAGAAATGGAGAAACCGTGCTGCCACCAGTGACCATGACAATTCTGTAATTTTTTTGAAATATTAATATAGAACAAAAACACCCAAATTTATGGAAACTCTAAGTCTAATAAATCTTTATAAATTTACTGATTTTGTATTCTCCAGATAATGACCTCTATATCTTTTACGTCTAGGTCATTGTATAATGTACATTTGTAGGTAAAGTAACAGAAATAATAGTTTTTCCCCTTAATGTTTGATGTATTGCAGGATAAAAAGGAGTAATTAGTTAATGACACAGGGTTATCGGCTTTATCCTGTTCAGGTCGAATGGGCAATTCTAATCGGTAAGCCTCGTAGAATTTCCCATTCTTACTTTCACAGGATAAAGCCGGTATCCTACATCATTAACTAGTTATTCTGTATATAATCCTCAGCACGTACATACAGAGCCGGCTTATCCTAGTAGCAATTGTAGCATGTGCTTCAGGGAGCCCTGCAGCTAGGGCTCCAGCTATGTGCACATTTAATCCCTCCCCCTCTCCCCGAGGGGGTTACAAAAAATATATATCCTGGGAATGGGGCCCTGCTGTTATTTGTAATACAGGCTCCGCGGATCCTTAAACCGGCTCTGCGCACATGTATGAAAAACAAAAATGCTATAATGCGTGGGAGGAAATAATGACCGATCAAAAAGTATGTTTGGACTAATGTGTACCTAGCTTAATTTAAGATGACTCGAAAGGAATGCCTGAAAAGGAAGAAAAGAAATAGGAAGTGGGAGAATGCGGGCTTTAGAAGGAACAATATCTGCAACTACCTTTTGTCTCCCATGCAGGGCAGCAACCGTGAAATTATTTGACAAATACAAAGACCTATTTGTAAAGAATGTAAAACAGGGTGAGAGTGAAGGGAAAGAACCTGACGTGAGCCACAGAAGAAAGCCAAACTGATATCGGTCTTATTCAGACCTGTCAACCTTTAGACAAGAGAAAGCAGGAGGTGTGTGTTGAAAAAGCAGGAGATTTTTAAATTCACACAATTTAACCCAAAATCGCTAGATTTAAAAAAAAACATTATTACAATAAGTTATATGAATACTTTATAATGTCATATATACTTCTTAACCTTAGATCTTGGCATTAAAAAAAAAAAAAAAAATATTAATTTTTTTTTTTTTTTTTTTTTTTAAATTTAAATATTATTATGATTTAATACATATTTAAAAAAAAAAAAAATATTATCCAAAAATGTTAAGAACATGAACAAGAAATAAAAAATTTAATTAGTACATTTACGGTATTACACTTACAGCCTTACAGGTTGCGTTACATTATCATTTGTGGTTAGTGTACCTAAGTACCAAAGACAAATTTATATAAATCTTATAAATTAATATTCAGTTTTTACTATAATGAGGAACGGTGGCGTGGTACTTATTTAAAATCATTATAATGATGCAATAAACATTGTATTTTCATTAATCATAAGTAAAACCTCATTACGGACATCGTGTGAAATATACCGGAATTATACCCATTTCCGTGAGTAACTTTATGTCAATGTCAAACACAACATTTTTTAATTGTACAAAAATAATTTCTTGAAGTGTACCCTTATAACCAACATTTTACTGCACAAACATACAAAATTAACTGACACAAGTATGTTTATACAGTTAATTGGTCTTTTCGTTGTCTTGCTGTGACATGTGATTTTAACATGCATCGTGTGTATCGCTGTCAACTCGGAGTCTGGCAGTTCAGATTCGTCATAGTTGCATTATGTAATCCAGTGGGAAGACATTTTACAATTCAGAGGTGTTATTAGAACTAAATTGGATAGTTTTTTTTTTTTATATGGCAACACTGAATGTCAATACACAGCCTGTTGAATTAGCGGCAACACGCTTTGTAGCCATTACGATGACAACAAACATTATAATTACATGTCATTTTATAAACTCCATGTGCTTTTTTAACAATATAAATAGGCTATCCCACAATTTTCACTTCGGCAAAGGTTAAACAGTCGGGACAATTCGGCCTGTTACATTCTCAGAAGCCGAAAGTAGTCGACATTTGCCGAATGAGAAAAAAAGGCAGAGTTACTTCCCTTCTGTTATTTTGACAAAAGAGGATCGATTTTTTTTTATACTTACAAAAATGTCATTTAAAAGGAGAAACTGTCTCCCGCACAGGAGTCAGGAGATTTGATCAAATACCGGGAGACTCCCGCGGAATCCGGGAGGGTTGACAGGTCTGGTCTTATTTGGAGCTGTTGAGACAAATCTGGAGCACTTCAAAGCAGGATTCATTAGAAGAAAGTCAGAATAATTTGCCTATTTCAAGTCAAACAAGATACAAGGAAAAAATAGCGTGTAAAAATTTGCGATATGCAAAACTGTACCGCGGTTCGTATCGAGCTAATCAATTATCGTGGTATACCGGTTTACTGTTGCATTACTAGCACGAGCCGAGACATGGTCCAATTACAATCATCACAAAACGGTAAAACATCCGACTGGTACCACTTCTCAAAATTTGAGAAACTGATGTTCGTTTCAAGGAAACGTAGCCTGAATTTAAGTCTACAAGACCTAGGATATTGCTTCAAGCTTTTCACTAGCTATCCTGCCATGAAATTATTTGACAAATACAAAGACATGTTTGTAAAGAATGTAAAACAGGGTGAAAATGAAGGGAAAGAAGATGAAGTAACCTACACGAAAAAGCCAAACTGATATCAAAGTCTTATTTGCTGCTGTTGAGACAAGTCTGGAGCACTTCAGAGCAGGCTTCATTAGAAGAAAGTCAGTAACAGAAAAGACAGAAATATCTCAAACATGTATAGCTGGATGGTGTGTGGCCAAACTTATGTATTAAAAAAACAACAGTGAACTCAACAAAAGAAAGGTTTCCAATAACCAGCTCATTTTCACTGTGCACTCACAACACATAGAAGTTAAGATCGTAGAGTGTGTACGTGTGCGTGTCAAACTGAAAACTACTTGGAGGAAATATCTAATGATCTAAGGTCGACGATAGTCACTTTTCACACCCTTGTTTTAGCTACATACACAATAAATATAGCATATCTCACCGTAATTTCATTTCAAATTCATATTTCATAAAAGTTACAAATTTTTAATCACACAGTTTTCTTCACACACATTCAGGTGCATTAGTAATGTTAATAAAACAAAAACAAAAAACACAAAAAATACCATTCAATAGCAATTTCTCATTAGAATTTTTCCAGCATTAAAACTGAAACGACATGTACCCAGTTTAAAAGATGAAAGAAATAAAACGTACCTTTTGTCAAATATATCATATCAAAATATTAGTTGGATATGTTTTATTTATTGTGTACGAAGCCAAAACAAGGGTGCGAAAAGTGACTGTCGTCGACCTTAGCGTCACTCCAAGACATAAACCATAACAGAATCTGAATAAAATAGAATTTTATATTGAACATTATTTTGTCTTCTTTACAATGTCAAAAGAAAGTCCTATGGCTTTGGCAAGTTTAAATGGACATTCCTGAGTTCGATGCATTGTAAGATGTTTCTGACTAATACAATATTTCTACGATTAAACTTACATATTAAATATATTTTCTTGTTTAGCATATCAGTGTCTGTATATTCAATGTGTTTCTGGTCGTCTTAATATTTGTAAGAAGCCCAAACTAGATTTTGTCTTCAAATAATTTTGTACGTACGAAAAAACCCACCCCAAATTTCGAAAATAAAATGAAATTGAACTTAGTACAAATATTAGAAAGATCAGAAACATGTTTAACATACAGCCGCTAATCTTTTATGCAGAAAAATATATGTAATTATAATCATTAAAAAGTCTCTGTTAGTCGATAACATCTTAAAAATTGCAGCAAACGCAGGAATGTCTCTTTAAGTAAGGGATGAATGTTTCTCAACCCTTCGACTCTATATATCAGGTAATATTGTTTTGGACCTGTACACAATTTGATCAGGTCTCCCTCATAATGGCTCCACATTAAAACGAAATATCTAAAGAATTCAGGGGGGAAAAATGCAAACATGCTGCTGGGAAGCCCCTGCCTAAAACCAAAAGCACTAGCTGCCACTCCTGAACCATGTGTGCCGATATTGGAAATGCCTGAAAGCCAGGAAGAGCTCAACAAAGATATATTGCTGGATGGTGTGTGGGAAAACTTTAGTATAAAATCAAACAGAGTAAATACACAAGAATGAAGATACGAGGGTGACATCATTGATGCTTTATTATAGTAAATATGTATAGCAAATTGTGAAAAACATTGTTTAATGGACTCTTAAATGAATTTGTTCAAGTTTGAATTTTTTACCTTTTAGTTTATTTCTATATTTTAGTTTTAAGTAATGGAATGATGTTTGTTAGCCCTTCGATTCTGAATCAACAGATTTGGGGTTTTACCTTTGAAATGTCAGTGGATCATAAAGGACTCTACAAATATATTGCTTAATGGAGTGTGGCCAAACTTTTGTATAAAGAGAAATGTGTACTCGACAAAAGAACAGTTTTTAATGACTATCTCATTTCACCTATCCACTCACTGCACACAGAAGTAAAGTTCCTAGAGAGTGTTGTGAAACTGAAAACTACCTGGAGGAAATATCTAATGATCTAGCACCACTGCAAGACATAAACCATGACAGAATCTGAATTAAAATGCTGATAAACTTTAATTTTATATTGAAAATTATTTTGTTTTCTTTAGTCTTCTTCCCAAATGATATCATGGAGTTAATGGCTGGTTAATGCATGTCAATTACGTCAAAACAAAGTCCTACGGCTTTGGCAAGAATCCAGGGGCCATATTTTCGAAGCTATCTTAGTGCTACGAAACTGTAAAACCACCGTAAGCCATGTCACTATAGCATGTGCTGTAGTGACATCATTTCCTACAACAGGCTTTCCGATTTTGCAAAGCTAAGATAGATTTAAAAATCCCTAGTCAAGGGGTAATCCTTGGTCAGAGGGTGACCTTTGATACTATTATAGTAAGTATATGTTGCAAATTGTGAAAAACTTTTAATAGACACTTAAGTACCTTTTTTTTTAATTTGAAGTTTTTAATTTTTACTTCATTTCTACAGATATTTTAGTTTAAAGTAACAGAAGAACATTTATCAACCCTGATGAGGATGACAATGGAGGGATTGGGGAGGAGAGGAGGGTGTTGCCCATCTGTGTCACTACTCTCTCCTCCTCCCCATTTCCCTTCTCCTCCTAGTCCTCTGTCTCCTCTCATTCAGATTACCAACAGAATAGCAACACGAGCCTCTGCTGTTTCCATGGACCAAACGGTTGTAGGAAGACTTTCTGTACCAACACCTAACAGCATCATGTGGCAGATACATGTATATCTGTGAAACCATGCCTCAAATCCAGTAAAAATAATTACTACATTTTTCAAGTGCTTTTCTGGAGTCCAAGTAGAAATAGAGCCACATGCAACCAATGTGCGAGACTAACCACAAATATAATTTTTTTAAACTTTATTGATATTCTTCTAATTATTACTCTTGTTATTGTTATTATATAATTTTTGTTAAATTTAATTTTTTCATTAAAATTATTTCATTTGTTAATGTTGTTACCCAGTATATTATTATTATTATTATTGTTATAATTTAATATTTGTTAAATTTTATGTTATCAATAGAGGATTCTTCAAGAGTGTTTTTTGTGAGAACTAATTTTGCTTACCGACATTCCTAAAATACATGTGGTTTTTAAGACAGTTTATTTCCAAAGAAAATGTTACAACGGGATATTATAGAGCCATTTGTTTGGTTTACCTGGAAGATATTATTGTGTTTGAAATGCTTGGACGAAGTGCTTTTGCGACTGAAGTCTGGTGGTTTGAAACCGATACCAAACAGGTGTTATTTGTTTGCCAAGGAAGTCTCGTTTTTGGGACATGTTATTTCTATTGAAGGAATAGCTACAGATAGTGCTAAAATTCAACGTGTGAGAGATTGGCCCCAACCAACTTCAGTGACCGAGGTACACCAATTCCTTGGTTTGTGTTTGTATTATCAAAAGTATGTAAAGAAGTTTGCAGCAATAACATCACCATTACACAGGTTGAGAGAGAAGGGAAGAGTGTTTAATTGGACTGAGCAGAGTCAGGAATCATTTGATCAACTGGGTGACATACGACGAGATGAAATCCAATTTTAAATCTCTCTATAGATGTCCCAAACA
This sequence comes from Gigantopelta aegis, assembly GCF_016097555.1. Taxonomy (NCBI): domain Eukaryota; kingdom Metazoa; phylum Mollusca; class Gastropoda; order Neomphalida; family Peltospiridae; genus Gigantopelta; species Gigantopelta aegis. The sequence goes on along the minus strand of NC_054700.1, from coordinate 12,689,655 downwards.
AACCAATTATTATTACCTGCCGTCCCGTCAGGAACAGGTCATCATTTTCCGACTAAGGACTGGACACAACAGGCTGAACCAGCATATGCATAAGAGGTTTCGGCTGGTACCTTCTTCCATGTGCTCCTGTGGAGAAGCAGAATAGACGACCGGACATGTACTCCAAGACTGCATAAACCTACAGCAGCTGAGGGAGACTACCTGGACAACTACAACTCTCCAGAAGAAGCTGTATGGCACAAGAAGTGATCTACAAAGAACAGTATCGTTCATAGTCACTGCTGGCCTCGACTTGTAGTCAATAAGCGAACGAAAAGAAGATGATGATGATTTGATCAACTAAAACGTTTGACTTCAGCTCCTATTTTGACACATCCTGATTTTAGTTTACCATTTATATTGGATACCGATGCCTGTGATCGTGGAATAGGTGCAGTATTGTCACAAGAGCAGAATGGTGAGGAAAAGGTGATTGCATATGGGAGCAAAACTCTAACAAACGCAGAACAGAAGTACTGTGTTACACGTAAAGAGTTGCTGGCTGCTGTTCATTTTGAGAAGGTATATCGAGCATACTTATTTGGACGAAGATTTATCATCAGGACGGATCATGGAGCCCTCCGTTGGCTGATGAGATTTAAAGAACCATCAGGACAACTAGCAAGGTGGTTAGATGTATTGTCAACATTTGATTTTGAGATACATCACCGAGCTGGCCGTTCGCATGGAAATACGGATGCCATGTCGAGATTACTGTGTGGTCAGTGTGGACCCTGGGATGAGGAGCGAATGTATGATGGGAAGAGGACCCAAGATCACTGGAGTAATGCTGTAGATCACCGAGGGAGGCAACAGCTGAAGCTGCAGAGACAACCGCTAACACTTCAACAATAACATTTTTAATACAAAAAATTTAGTCAATCACAGTACTAAAGTTGCCGCCATCGGTAATATGACGTCATCACGATTAGCAGAAATTAGTTTGACATCACACATTTTAACTAAATCTTTGAAAACGTTATGCTCAGGTATACAGGTCTTGTTAGCTTGTAAGGAAATGACCCATCCACAGCAACACATTACCTAGAGACTTTGTAAATTTGCATACCGTAATTAACTGGGTTAATACACTAAATTATCACATGGGTTTATGACATGGATATAATGGTTAAGTTAAAGGATAATAAAAATTTGTCTGCTGAAAAAAAGTCCAGGAAGATTCAGGGGTGCATAAAAAAGAGTTTAAAACTGTTTTCGGGACTTACTTACATACGTGACAGTATTGTTGGTATAAAGAGGCTACCAGCAAGTTACATGGAGATGCACCAAAAAGTGCTACAAAACGTGAATGTCTGTTAACATACTGTTTGTTTCAGTATAAAGAAGACATAACGTTTTGTTGTCGTGTAGTAATAAATTGTGTTGATGGCAACTCTACATTTTTAAATTGTGACATTGAAAAAATATGAAAAGTGATATTTTTCAAAAATACATACCCCCGTACGTTATAGATTTTGTTGTAATTTTAGAACTCTTTCAAAACAAGTCTATCTCCTTTTTTGAAACATTACACAAGGCTTCTACAGAGTATGATTCTTAACGTTAAGTAAATCCATGAAAGGAGTTTTGATCCTAGATTTAACAAAGTGTTGTTATGACGTTAAATCAAAAAATGTTTTTGTAAAACATGAAAGAAGGTATGTAATAAATACAGAACTTCACATATGTCGTTTTTGTTTCCTATTTATTACTTGTTTATTCTTGTGCAAAATAAACTTATGCAATAAATAGGAAGCAAAAACAACGTATGTGAAGTTCTGTATATTTATGTATAATAAAAAAAAAAGTATCCTTCTAAATGTCCTATCACCTATGACAGTCCTGTGTTGTGGACAATGTTGAAGAAAAATGTGGATCCCCCCCCTCCCCCACATATGATGCAAAAATGTTGTAAATAAATACAGGCCTCTGAGAAATGAAAATTTGCGTAAACCAGTCCGAACTAAACACTTGTCCGTCTGTCCTGACAAGTGAAAATCTGCTCGGACAAACAAAATGGACCTCAATGGTTGTCCAGTGGACAAGTAAAACTGTATGATGTTTCATTTTGAGCAACCAAACACACTGTCGTTGCATTTAAATAAACCTAACAACTCATTTGGACAAGTGAAAATATTGGTGGACAAGTAGATTTCTAGATGTACATGTACTTGTCCGGTGGACTAGTAACAAACTCTACTTATTTCTATCACTGTAAACCATTTATGCGATGCACCAAAACAAATTCAGGTAACCCATTTCGTTTTTACGTAACCCGTCATAACCATGTAAATGAGGTCATAAATCCAATGCGCAAAAAGCAAAATGGGTTACGCACAACTATACTTACGCGAGCGAAACTATCGCTCTCGTATTTTTCAGAGGCCTGAAATACTTTGTTTAAATTATTAAAAACATTATTTTAAAATGGGCCCAGATTTAAAACTATTACCTCTCCCCCCACCCCCACCCCCAACATTGGTGTGAATGAAAAATATAAATGGATTCGACAAAGATTAAATTAAATAAAAAATGGTATTAAAAAAATAATCAAAAGTGACACTGACATTGTTTTGTTTTTTAATCACATACCGTAATTATTATAAGTTATTTTAATCGACCTTTAACATAGAAAAACTGCAAAAGATCCAGGGTCCGTTTTACGAAGTGATCTTAGCGCTAAGATGATCTTAAGTGCATAGCTACTATATGTCCTTAAGGTGATCTTGGCGCTAAAATCGCTTCGTAAAACAGGGCCCAGTTCAACAAACTGATTTACAAAAGAAAGAAAGATAAACATGGATAGATGCCGGATGGAGCACGCCCTTTCAAAATGAGTAAACAACTGAAACACTCATTACACAGTGAGTACCTTGATAAAATTACAGAAGCTTTTATAATTTCCAGAGGTCTTGGAGAAAAGTTATCGTCAGCATTACACCTTAATGAAGACTTGAAGAAATTGAAACAACTTCAATATTCCAGCACAGGTTGGAATGACAAAAATTTAATAGCTAGTTGCAAAATGTCAACAGCAACTAGCTGAAAAACAGCAACCATAACTAGCTGAAGAAAAGCAACAGCAGCCAGCTAAAGACCCATTTTAAACCAGTCACTTTTGTAATAAATAATGAACACAAAATTAAAAGCAAAAAATTATCCAATCAACCAACGGCTATTTTTTTTTTTATCCAGTGGCAAAAAATTACTATTGGTAAAATCACTAATATTCTACAATTCATATCACAGTTACAGCAATTGTTATCAGTGCTGCTGTTAAATTCAAGCCCTGATCTTGTATATTTGGAATGCGGTTGAAAAACGATGTGCATCACTTGTCAGTACAAAACTGCCTTTTTGTGGAAAAAAACAAGTATATGAATTTTCAATGACCATCGTTTACATATTATTTAACAATACCTATGCGTAGTCATACAGTTGTGCACAACGTTTTTTTCGGTTCATACTTGCATGAACCAAAAATAATTGTGGTCAATTCTTACATAAAAACCAGGGTCACAACAGTGCAACACCCAGCTTTGAGTTGACAAAGTCTGTTACTATTGTAATGTGGTTGTTCAACACATCACTGTCGTCATTGTTGGTGATGATAAAATCCCAGACCTTGACATCGTCCAGTCCACATTCTGATTCTGCGTCATCAACACCTGAAAAAAATCAAAAAAAATCTATAGAAAACATTTTGTCCAATACTACACCAAAGTTCCCACTGCAAGTTTAAAAGATTGCAATGCTATATACACAATTTTAAGATGTTAAATAGTAGTTGCTAATCAATTTTTATATCATTAACAACTGTTGCTAAGTAAAATTTTAAAAACAAAATCTTCCCTGATATACAGTCAAACATTATTATCTTAACCTGGGACCTTGATCACACTCTGTCGGTTGTTGTACCAACTAGTTGGTGCCACTTGATTAGTATACCAAAGGATGTGGTATGTGCTGTCATATGCATATAAAAGATCCCTTGCTGCTAATGAAAAGATGTGGCACATTTGCCCTGAAAATTACCAAATGTTTGACATCCAATAGTTGATGATTAATGAATATGCTCTAATGATGCCAAACATCTCAATCGGTTATGCTGTGATCTCAGTACATCTTGATGTTGAGGATTGTCTCCAGTGTTCGAGATTAAAAGTTTTGGGCAGTATTCCAGTTGGATACTAACATTTCAAAATCTGGTATCCCATCTGAGAATTTAGTATCCCACTTAAATGAAATTCATAAATAACATTGTAACAAACTTGGAGGACACTATTCTTGTTCCCTGTCTATTGCTACGCTGATATCACATTCGAAATTGCAGAATTCACAATCAAACGAAATGGGCAAACGGATTTGCTTCATCCATTTTGGTGTAATACTGACATAAATTAGTATTTAGCAGTAATTTACAAGTGTTCTTAACATAACTAATGATGAACCTACATACTGTATAAATTTTCTGCAGACGTGGAATCAATATGTTAAATAAAATTTGAAGGGAGGAAACATCCAACAAAAACGAGCAACTTAGCGATTCCCCGTCTATTGCTGCACTTCGACTAAGAGTTCTGGAAAATATTGTTATGGCGTAGCATCAGACTGGGTATGAGCTCGAAAATGCGGTTACTTAACTTCGCTGGCAAATGACTTTATAGTTTCAACGAAAAATAAAAACTCAGGATTAAAAACCCCCAACATTATATGGTATCCCGGCGGGATACTGGTTTCTTGAAGTTTGGTATCCAAAATTAAAATCTGGTATCCCTGGGATATTGGGATACCATTAATCTCGAACACTGGTCTCATAGCAAAACTCTCACTCACAAATGTTAAATGTATCTCAAGCCATCGATACCTTCAACTATCTGATTTGGTCACTTCAAAACTAATATAACGAAGTTTGGCTCTAATTAAAAGAAGATTTTGTTTAAAGCAATAATAATCTGTGGGGCTAACACCTCTTCATTTTTGTGAGTGCTAATATCCCATTACACTATCTGTCAAGATCACGGCTAATGGATAGAGACTGTATATTCCCTCATCTAGCTGCACACTTGACTCGTGTGTGTGTGTTTTTGTGCATGTGTGTGTGTGTCTGTGTCAGTATGTGTTTTTTTGTGTGTGTATGTGTGTTTGCGTATGTGTGTGTGTTTGCGTATGTGTGTGTCTGTGTTTTTATGTGTGTATACTTATATTTATTACTGTTAGTTTGTTGTTGATATCATTCACTTACCTGCTGTAAACACAAATCCACGTTTTGTTCTCATTTCTTCATCTGCAACAACTCTGACAGTCCTTGTGGCATCTGGATAAACATCTTTGAAATACGCGATGTCTGTTTTTCTCCGAGCATCGCTGATGATCCAGACTGGTTTCTTGGCATCATCTCCAGACGTCGCGTGTCGACAGAAGAAACCCGGATCAGCATTTCTCTTCTCTTCACCCCAAACTATCATCTCACGTCGGTAGCGCTCTTTATACTCAGACGCATCCAGTAACTTATCAAAGTCAAGGTCATGTTCCTGTGAATTAAAAAAAAAAAAAAAATTAAGCAAGCTTAGAAATAAAACTGATCCACTGATATATTTATACATGTAGTAATACCACTTTAACATGTATACATGTGCGTAACAAAACTAAAATGTAAAATTTAAAATCACCCCACTTCAAATTTTTAGGATAACTGCTATACAGAAATGTTTTTGGAGGTGTGGGCACATACATTGTAGCAGTAGCCTTAACTTAAATTTGTTTACTCTACATGTAGTTTGAGAACAGGAGGTAGAGATGAGGCCATACCACTTTGAAGTTAAAAATAAAACACTAAATTCTACATGTTCAAATGTAACTTACAAGCGCATATTGTTTTTTCAGTGGTGCTGATAACCTCATTATTGCACACATTTCATCAGTAAGCCTAAAAAAAAAAAATATATATATATTTTTTTTAATAAATACATGGATACATGTATATATATATATTCAACTGAAAAGTAACCTCATATTTAGAAACATAAATTAACAACATTTTATTAATCAGTGAGGGCAAAAAAGTTTTTCTTTAAAAATAATTTCAGTTTTGTCTGACATAAGATACTTAGAAGAAAAGTAAAAGTGTTTTGGAAATAACAAAAAAAACAAACAAACTATTTTTGTGTCCAATTTAGAAACCAACTGGCTCATAAATAAATTAAATGTAGTAAATTCCACAGCATGAAAACTGTGTTCTCCATGGGACGGACTATAACCCACCCCATGCACCCCCGCAGAGGTTGAAACCTTCAAAAGTGGAACTGCGATTTTCAGCCATTCATTCATTTATTTCAACTTATTTTAGTGCTTATATCCAATTAAGGTTCAAGCATGCTGTCCTGGGCACACACCCAAGCTATCTGTCCAGGGCAGTAGGTTAGTCACAGGCATAGGAAGGTACCAAAATGTGTGTATGGGGGTGGGGGTGGGACGCACAAGCACACACATATATATAAATCAGGGAATATTTTGTTTTCAAAACCTTGATTAATTTTTTAATTAGCGATATTTCTAGTCAATTAAAAATTGATTAGCAACTATTGTTTAATGTTTTATAATTGTGTAGCAATCTTTGAAATTTGTGTGGCGAATCGCGACGCAATACTGAACAAAATGTTCCCTGTAAATACATGTATAAATATATAAAACCCATCGCTGCTGCTACAATGTGTGGGGACATGACCCCTTAACACACAACCCGCCTCCGCTTCCTACACCAGTGTTTGTTGTTAAATGTAAGCAGTTAAGTCAGAGACAAGAGGATGATTTTTTCCAAAATAAGCAGGATGTAGCACCCAAACTGCTGGTCTGATTGCACTCCTTAAGCCATTAAAATTCCAATATTATTATTTGCTAAACTGACAAATTTTCCATAAATCATCAATATGGGCATGGCGTGTACAAAAATCTGAGACTGTCAGCTGTTTTAATTTCCATTAATTATTATTCAATATGGTCAGTAGTATGTGTGTGCCAAATGTCAGGAACATTCAGTGTCTGCTCATAGTTTGTGGGAATTATCCTTAACAGGCTACAAACTAAATTGAAGCTAAATTGCATGGAAAAAGTTTTTTTTTCGATTTGCTTATCTGGACTAAGAGAAATATTACACCTCTGGTTCTGTTACATTTTGTAGAAAACATGTTTGGTTACAATTCTGACCAATTTTCATTTCAAGGTCACGAGGGCAACAAAGTCAAATTGAAGGTCAAAGTGAAGGTCATCACACTTTAACTTACCTCTCTATAAAAAAAAGAATGGCAGACTTGGAATCATTGGGCGATTTCCATTCCAGAGATGCCATTACCATCAAGATTGAACCAGAGGTAACTTATTTATAGACATTCAAATATTGGGCGTCCTACCAATTTTTTTTGATTTTTTCCAAAATGGGCTGGATGTAGCACCCAAACTGCTGGTCTGATCGCACTCATCTTTAAAAATTAAGCTTTTTCTGCCAAAACCACTCTAGAAATAAAATTCCAGCCAAATCTGAAATCAGATAGGGTGGGGTTAAACCCATTGGGTGATCTGACACAGAATGACCCTGCTAATAAAAATATTAAATCAATCTCTTACATGGTATGTGGTCCCACATTTTCTTGCTGGTAGATTAAATGTGAGGTGCCACATTTTTTATTGGTGTACTGCCTTTGTGTGTTAATAAGCTGCTTCAAATTTATTAGAAAACGTTAACTTGATCGACAATAAGAATTGATTTGGTCCATTGGAACCTGCAGAAAAATGGGTCGAGTTCAGCCAGACCTAGCATAAAAACGTCCGCTAGTCGCTAGACCGGTTTATGCGCTTCACGGTAATCTAAATGGCCACTTTGTGAACCAATCAATTCGTCCGCGAACGTTAAGCTAGCTGAACTTTAGGTTGTTGCAACAGATTTGACAACAAAATAACAAAAGTAACAAAAATACGTACTTGCTTTGAATAATGTCAGTAACATAGTCTTTGCCAGATTTTCTTTTCCCACTAAATACTAATATAACCGTTGGTAACATTGGTGAAGTTTGTGAATGTTAATTTTGTTAACGGAAAATTACATTTGACTGGTTCTGTTTTGGTTGTGCACGCGCCCGTAATTTCCTCCTATGATTGGAGATCCAATATTAGTTCAAGTCTTATTCGGAACTGGTTTGAGACGATGTCTATTACACAATTTACAGTGACATGTTCTGGACCAGTTTAATTTGACTGTTAATGAATATCTATGTTTACAATCTAAATGTAAGTGATGTTATGCAAGATTGCCATGAGGATGACATTGTATCTCTATTGTAACATGGTTTTTACTTAAATTACACAGAAGAAAGTCAGGTTTCACTGGTGCAAAATTGGTATTAGAAACGTTCATAGTCAGCCTTGCACTGAAAAGTTAATTTAGTGGGATTCCTAGACCGAATGGGTGCAGAAAAGTAATGACTTAATGTGCACCTAGCACTATTACTGATGGACTGATGATTACAAAATTAGGCAACTTTTTTTCAGTAAAACATCGTGATTTGATTTGCAAGTTTTAGAGATCACTACACAGTTATTAATGAAACATTAAAGGGATATTTCTGAGTTTGCTGCACTTTTTAAGATGTTATCGACAGACAGAGACTTTTTAACGATTGTAATTACGTCAAAAATATTTTTTTCTGCATAAAGTATCAGTGGCTGTATATTATAAAACATGTTTCTGATCGTTCTAATATTTGTACTAGGTTAACTTTTATTTTAGTTCCTAAATATTTTTTTTTTGTACGTACGAAATTATTTGAAGACAAAATCCAGTTTGGGCTTCTTACAGATATTAACACGACCAAAAACATTGAATATACAGACACTGATATTCTAAAAATAAATAAAAAATTAATATGTATATTTAATTGTAGAACTATTTTATTAGTCAGAAACATCTTACAATGCAGCAAACTCAGGAATGTCCCTTTAAATAATAATAACTAATCAGTTATCAAATTGATTAGCAACTGTCGCTTACATAGTCAAAATTTTAAAACCCCTTTTTATTTTTTCATTAAGTGAACATGTATTTTAAGCCTTAAAAAAAATTAACAGGGAACCTTTTATTATCAAAATTTCATCTTGATTACAGATATTTCTAGTCATTTGAAAATTGATTAGCATATACTGTTTAATGTTTTAAAATGGTGTAGCGATCTCTGAAACTTATGTAGCGAATCCATAGATGTACATGGGGGGGGGGGGGGGTTTCGATGGGTTCGACTGAACCCCCTTGAAATCGCTTTTTTTATCATTTAATATATCTGACATTGATATCTGACATTATTATATTTACTCAACATAGAAATTTATATATGCCCAATATCTCTGCAATCTATTTTGGAACCCCCCTTTTCAAAATCCTATGTATTGGAACCCCCCTTTTCAAAATCCTATGTACGCCCATGGAATCGCACTGCGATACTCAAAACAAATGTTCCCTGCTTATAGACTTGATCAGTATCTAGTGGGAACACAGTCATCATCACTTATCCAGTATATTAATAACATGCTTGAATATATGTTTTTGTTTTTCTTTTCAGACCTCAAGTGAAAGATAGATGTTTGCTGGTTAGTTAAGTGCGTACATACTGATAATAGTGATATCAAATGCTGAGGAACATCACAATCAACAGTTTTCTTTTCATTAGAAGTTGCAGGAAAGCATTTTGCCTGAGACATTTCCGTTTTTCTGTAAGCTGCATTATGTCGTGTGAAGAAACTGACAGCATTGTCGTCCATGAGGGCAAAGCCGAGGTTCACACGCCAAAGTCGGTTTTCTACAACCCAGTGCAAGAATTCAACAGAGATCTGACTGTAGCAGTTATTTCGCAGTACGCTCAGGAATATTTTGAAAATCAAAAATCAAAACCAAATAGACGGGCAAAGAAAACGGACGAGGATAACACTCCATGTAGTAACACTGGTAACAGAGACGAAATTAAGACAAGTCTTGAAAACATTGACATTAGTGGGACTCCCGAGAATGGGAATGCCGATCTGAAATGTGGCGAATCGTTTGAGAACGGTATCCGTATCTTTGAAGGTTTAGCCGCGTCGGGACTCCGATCAGTGAGGTTTGGTTTGGAGATTCCTGGAGTGAAGGAGGTAATCGCCAATGACTTTGATAAAAATGCTGTGAGTTTTATAGAGAAAAACATTGAGAAGAATAGCCTGCAGGGTTTGGTAAAGTCGAGCTGCGGAGATGCTGCCATGGTGATGTACCAGAACAAGAGTGTCGCAGATAGATTTGATGTCATCGACTTGGACCCGTACGGAAGTCCGTCGGTATTTCTAGATGCTGCTGTACAAGCTGTTAAAGATGGTGGGCTGCTCTGCGTCACGTGTACTGATCTTGCTGTTATGTGTGGAAATGCTGGTGAAACGTGTTACTCAAAATACGGAAGTATGTCAATTAAATACTTTATTTAGAACTCTATATATATTAATTACTATATATAGAACACACATGCAGTATGTACAAGACTAGCTCTTGCACTCGTCAAATTCGCATTTTAAAAACAATTTACAAATTTTATTTTAATTTGGCTAATATATTGTCTGTAATAATTTTATTAGAAAATAACTGGGTGTTTGTAATTTTTGAAGTTTAAATATTGGCGAAATATTCTGCTCATTCAGAGCTTGTCCTGACAAAGTACATTTTGAAACATTTTACATGTATGTAACTTTGTAAGGGAAATAAGGACAGAAAATTTAATAATAATATATAGAATTATAAGTATAGATACTTATTTATGCATCTAGACATACATAAAGATAAATATACATTTTAAATGATTTAATAATGGCTATGGCTAGACTACTTGAACTGTGGTAGAGGGTCTCGATACTTCGAGGCCCATGGGAATGATACATGTATTTGAAGTGGGGGAGGTACAACCTCTAGTGGTGGGTCACAGGTTCCATACTTAGTGGGGGAGAGGGGGTCATGCACAAGCAATATTTTTACCTTTGTTTATGTAGAGTAGGAAAAGAAACCCATACATTTCCACCCTTCTCCACACCAGTTCCTATGGCCCTGATCTTCTGGGAACAGTGATTCTGTTTTTGTGCATTAACATGATTTTAAGGAGTAAGTTTGATGGACATTTTCTTAAAAAATGTTCCTGTAAAAAATTTTTGGCAGATTTTTATATTTTTGTGGACAAAATTAATTATTCTTATCATTACTGCAGAGTGGCCCAAAAAATAATAATGCTTGTTGGCAAGTTATGATTTACAAGCAAACCACGAGCAAGATTTTAATGTGAAATATAAATACTAATAGTGGCTCATATGTTATAGCTCTAAAGAAGATAATATTATTTGGGCGACTAACGCCATTATTTTTTAATAATTAAGTTGCCCAAACAGGACATTGGTCGTATTTGGCAACCTGGTCACAGGCCATTTCGAGCCCTGTTACTGTACGATTTCCTTAACCCTAACCCCTGAACTTAACCCATTTTCTTTCTGGGGGAGGCCCCACATAACCCCTGGCCCTGCTGACTGTGGTTGCATTCAATTCCATAGCGCCATACCCAAAAATGTCTTTCTGGCAGAAACACTGACATTCCATTTCTACATACATGTGTCTCTAGTCTGTGAGTAAAAATCCTGAGTTTTGTAATTGTCTGTCTAAAATTTATCATAATAAATTTTATTTTTACAAATATATTTTAGGTATGTCTTTGAAGGGAAAGTTCTGCCACGAGATGGCGTTGAGGATTATTTTACAATCGATCGAGTCGCATGCCAACCGGTATTCCAGATACATCGTTCCGCTGATCTCCATGAGTGCCGATTTCTACCTGCGCGTGTTTGTCAAGGTCTTCACAGGACAGATCAAAGTGAAGGAGGCCGTCAGTAAACTGGCCATGGTGTACCTCTGTACTGGGTGTGGAGCATACAGTCTACAAAGACTGGGTGTTAAAGTGCCCACCAAGGGCGATAACGTCAAATTCAATCCGTGTACTGGTCCACCAGTCGGTCCGAGGTGCGACCACTGTGGATTTAAACACCACTTCGGAGGCCCTATTTGGGTGGACCCAATCCACGATGTAGACTTTATTCAGAGTGTTCTAAGAAACATTCAAGAGGATCCGAATCAGTTGCGAACATCAGAGAGGATTGTGGGAATGCTGAGCGTGATGAGTGAGGAACTTCCTGATGTGCCGCTGTATTACATTCTCGATGAATTGTGTAACACTCTACACTGTACTCCACTCAGCTTGCAGCTGTTTAGGTAAATACATTATAGACATTCTACCAAATAAAATCCCATAGACGACAATAGTAGCATATGTGGCTAAAACTCCTATCAAGTGACATACATGAAAGAAAAAAAAGAAAAAAAATTAGAGAGCGGGGGGGGGGGGGGGGGGGGGGGGAGGAGAGAGAGGGGGGAGAGAGAGAGAGAGAGAAAAAACTGGCTGTATACTACCAAATCAAATCCCATAGACGACAAGAGTAACATGTGGCTAAAACTCCTACCTGCAGTGTATCAATCGACATAAACGCCACAGATATAAATACTACCACCCTTCACCCTTAAAGTGAATCAGAAAAAATTGGGAGTCGAGCTGCTCATTTCTGAGATAACGGGTAGCGTCTATCACTACCCTAGTTAAGCACAAAATTTTAGTACTTTTTTTTACAGTTACCCCATACATGTTTCAAGCACACGGCTACTTGATACAGCGGTACTAGATGAAATAAATTTGCATACCTTTTTTGCGCAGATGAAACTATTTTGTAGTGTTCACTTCTCTATCAAAAGTTTGATGCACCTTGAACTTTGACCTAGCCGGAAGTTATTTGGATTAGTACTACCATTAAGACTGGGTCACACAGCAGTTGAGGGGAAACAAAGTTGGAGTTTGTTTTGTTTTAACGACTCCTCTTAGAGCACACTGATTTATTAATTATCGGCTATTGGATGTCAAACATTTTGTAATTTTGATATATAGTCTCAGAGAGGAAACTAGTACATATTATTTCCATTAGTAGCAAGAGATCTTTTAAGTTTTATATGCATCATCCCACAGACAGGATAGCACATACCACAGCATTTGATAATACCAGTCATGGTGTACTGGCTCGAAAAAGAAAAAGCCCAATGGGCCCACCAATAGGGATTGATACTGAACTAACTGTGCATCAGGCGAGCGCTTTACCACTGGGCTATGTCTCACCCTTAGACTTAGAGAGGAAACCCTCTACCTTTTTCCTTTAGTAGCAAAGGCTCTTTTATATACATGTACCATCCCACAGACAGGATATATCACATACTACAGCCTTTGATATGCCAATCATGGTACACCGATAAGAATGAGAAATAGCCTATTGACGGGGATCGATCCTAGACTGACCGGGCATCAAGCGAACACTTTATTACTGGGCTACATCCCGCCCTCCTGGTAGTACTAAACCAAATAACTTCCGGCTGGGTCAACATTCGAGGTGCACCCAACTTTTGATAGAGAAGTGAACACCACAAGTCCTGTGATTGGTTATAAATGTGAGTGTGTTGGTTGTAAAAAATAATAGTTTCATCTGGGTAAAACAAAAATGCAATTTTATTTCATCTACTACCAATGTGTCAAGTAGCCTTGTGCATGAAACATGTATGGGGTACCTGTAAAAAAAAGTACTCGAATTTTGTGCGGAACTAGGGTAGTCATAGACGCTACTCGTTATCTCAGAAATGAGCAGCTTGACCCCCAATTTTTTCTGATTCACTTTAAGTGTGAGGGGTGGTAGTATTTATATCCGTGGTGTTTATGTCGGTTGATACGTTGCAAGTAGGAGTTTTAGCCACATATGTTACTATTGTCGTCTTTGGGATTTGATTTGGTAGTGTACACCCTATAGCACAGTGCATAATAAAAAATATTATGATTTTGTCATTTTATTTAATTCAACTATACTGGTTGATTAATTAGCCATCACTCGACCATGCAAGTTCACAATGACCTTGACCGTGACAATAATCTCTGTACATGGCTCTGAATGGAGTTTGAATCAAAGTTAGCACTGAAGAAAAGTTGGTTTTGGCCTATAATTCATACTGTAAAGATTTCAATAATTTCTTTTTACATGGTATTTGACTTGCCATATACAACTGCTCTTAAATATGGTATTATATATAGGTAACCTGAACTAAGATTTTAATAGCAATTTATTTTTATATTAAAAATAGCATGTGCCAATAGTGGGTTAATGTCTTTAGTTTCCATTAACATTGTTAATTTTTTATGTATGAAATTCTGAAAACTCAAATTTGTAAAGAACTTGATTTTTATTGTCATTTTGACATATTTATAGGGTGCTAAGTTATATTTTAGACAAATTTGTAGTTTTATGTAAAATTTAAAGTAAATTTGAAGAAAAACTTTACCAAAAACATAATTAAATTTGTTGTCACTATTGTGCCTTCTGTTCTTATTTGTACATAACAATAAGGTTGTTAAACATATACTTAGATCTCCAGATCATTTTTTTCTTCTTAATAATCACTTAGCTCTCATGAAAAGCATTTTGAGTTTATACTAGATTCAGAACCAATTTTTTCAGATTTGATTATCTGCCTTGGATTAAGTTGAAAATTTATTTTATTGTTAAAGCTGTATTACCTAATGTTACTAGCTAAATAAAATGCTGGATGACAGATTGTAGGAATACATCTAATATACATATTGTATTCATCCGGGTTAGAAAATAATGCAAGAAAATAGATGTTCGGGTAATTTTGTCATTTAAAAATAGTTTTTTTCAGTAATTAATCAAAAATAAATGTGTGAAAGCTGCATGATAATTCCAGATATCACAACTATTAAAACCTCCAACTACAGTAGACTATAAATAAAATATAGTCAGGAATATTGGTGGCTGCCAATGGCTTTGATGGTTCATTATGAAAATCAGCATGGCCGATGGATTTGAAATTCCCACACCTGGTAACTTGAAGACACCCACACCCAGCATACAGGATTTCCTCCCAACACTAATGTTCAGGACATTAAGTCATTACTTCATACAGGTACAGTCATGTTTGTGTTTCCTTCCTCAGACAGTGTATTATTTTAATACTGATATTTCTTTGATGTGCCTGTTAAGGTCTTCATAATCTAGGGGTCAATCAAGTGCATGTGTTTTAATGGAATTCTTTAAAGGGGTAGAGGTACTCTGACTATCTTTGTTGTCTCTACATATATACCTGAGTACACACACCCAACTGAAAGTAAATATCTTCAGGAGTTTTATTTTAGAATATTTTGTTTAATATGACATATTGCATTTGTACAAAACTATATGCAATATATATGCTTTTTGAGGTGTACATTATATTAGGTTGCACTGTAGAAACAACAGTTTCAGTGAGGTTGTCAGTTTATGTCAGAATACACCAGATCCTGGTTGTCATAAACACACATAGCTGGACACTTTTTGAAAAATGTATGTTATCAGTATAGGTAATACTAAACCAAATAACTTCCGGCTGGGTCAAAGTTCGAGGTGCACCCAACTTTTGATAGAGAAGTGAACACCACAAGTCCTGTGATTGGTGATAAATGTGAGTGTGTTGGTTGTAAAAAATAATAGTTTCATCTGGGTAAAAAAAAATATGCAATTTTATTTCATCTACTACCAATGTGTCAAGTAGCCTTGTGCTTGAAACATGTATGGGGTACCTGTAAAAACAATTATTCGAATTTTGTGCGGAACTAGGGTAGTCATAGACGCTACCCGTTATCTCAGAAACGAGCAGCTTGACCCCCAATTTTTTCTGATTCACTTTAAGTGTGAGGGGTGGTAGTATTTATATCCGTGGCATTTATGTCGGTTGATACGTTGCAGGTAGGAGTTTTAGCCACATATGTTACTATTGTCGTCTATGGGATTTGATTTGGTAGTATACACCCTCCTGAATTGCTGAGTTGGCCAATAACAAGATGTGAAGTAATAATGGGTCGATAGAGAGCTTGCTAGTGTTGTAGGATTACAACACCTCAGTGGATCCATTCTCTATTTTTTGGGGGATCCAGGATGTAGCCCAGTGGTAAAGCATTCGCTTGATGCACGGTGGGTCCATTGGGCTATTTCTCATTCCAGCCAGTGCACCACAACTGGTATGTCAAAGGCTGTGGTATGTACTACCCTATCTGTGGGATGGTGCATATAATAGATCATATGCTGTTAATCGAAAAGAGTAGCACATGAAGTGACGACAGTAGGTTTCCTCTCTCATTATCTTTGTGATCCTTAACCATATGTTTGACACCATATAACCGTAAATAAAGTGTGTTGAGTGCTTCATTTAAAAATAAAACATTTCTTTCTTTCTTTCTCAATTTTTGGTGGGTTTTTCCTGTCCCATCCAGTGCCCCATGACTGGTATATATCAAAGGCCATGGCATGTGATGTCCTGTCCCTTGGGTGTCATGTTTAGAGTCCTGGGTTTCACTGTATATACCAAAATATTGATAACATATGGACTTTGATACTATTTTGCAGGATGTTTGTTGCAGATTTTTATGCATTCTTTCTTTTTTTAGGAAGGATTCATGGGCAAACCACTATATACAATAGTGGCAGCATTAAACATTTGTTTTATAAAAAATTTATTAAATAATAATAAAAATAAATAGATATATAAAAAGAAATACATTGTTACATCCATAAACATGTATTTTTCCAGATCGGCTGTTCTGAATGCTGGATATAGAGTCTCTATGTCCCATGCTGCAAAGAACTCCCACAAGACGGATGCACCAATGTCGCTAATTTGGGTAAGTGAAGGTTATTTTCAGTGCTGTTTGCCCCAGCTGTCATTTGACTGGTAGAGAGTGGCAATACCTCAGTGGTTGGAACCCTCACCTGCAGAGCTCTCAAATTGGAACTTTCGCAAGGAGTGAGATTTTGTCTGGTCAGAGTCCGACATCGTGAATCCGAATAAACCGTCACGGGAAATAAGCGCGCTGACAATTGGTCAACGTTCGAGATTATGACCAATAAACAACATGGACGTGGCAAGATGTTTAGGGAATGAATGAATGAATGACCTAATGAATGAATGAAACTTGAAAGAATGTTTGACAATACCCCGGCACAAAAATAGGCATATATTGGGTATCATACAAAGCTTTGATGGAATGATCCCCATGGTATAACCTTTCCATTGGAACCAGTACCATGATATCTCAAAGACAGTGTTGTAAGTAGAAATAAATGTTTCCATTGGTAAGTTATAAGTAATACGGTCAAATCTGCTTATTTGGATATGCCTCATGCAACAAAGATATATTACAAGTATACAAATAAGTGTTATATACAGTAAACCGAAGCTAAGATTCAGACGTAAGTTATACCCACTTAGGACCTTTTCATGATGTATCAGGGCTAGCTCTGGGTGTGCAAAACATTTTGCAAAATTATTTCCAAAAATGCAAAACTCAGTTATTTTCCAGCAAATATCAATCATTGCATGATTTTTTTTTTGCCAAATTAAAATAAAATTGGCGAATTTGGCGAGTGGCAGAGCTAGCCCTGTGTATGCACACCCGATTTACGATTCTTGCAAATGGACCCTCTTAACATACATGAGATATTTTCATCAGAAGTTGTTAAAGGCATACTGTCACAGATTTAAGGACCTTATGTCTCTTAAAAATGGATAGTAAATAAAAATTACATTAATTGTTGGAAACCAAATCTAGCTATCGCATCACCTTAACTGAACCATGAAGGAATGAAAGCCATGTCATCCCTCTCGGCAATTTTAGTTTTTGAATTATGGACCATTGCCTTAATTAAATTATTTTTACAAAATGTCATTAATAAATGGAGTATGGTGGTTATGAAGATGGTTGAATAAAGTACATTTAGGGACAAATCAAATTATTTATGTTCAGGTAATACTTTGTTAGACCATTAAATAGGTCAGTGGTCTGTGACAATATGCCTTTAAGTACACATAATATCATCTTCTGAAGTCATACATGTTTGTATTCAGGATATCATGAGAGAATGGATTAAAGATAACCCGGTGAAGTTGCATCGACTCAAAGAAGGAACCCCGGTGAAATGCATCCTCGAAAAAGAGCAGAAGCACAGAGTTTCTTTTGACTTGCATCCTGACGCAAACCCAAAATCACGACAACAGGGCTTGTTGCGCTGGCAGAAAAACCCAGAGAGAGAGTGGGGCCCTAAACCAAGAGCGAAGAAATCTGGGAACAGCCAGACGATGGTGGAATGTAGGGAAGAGAAGCAAGGCAAACGGAAAGCAAAACAGGTGACTTGTTACAGTTTATAACTTTGTGGCACTTAAAGGCAAAGTCTAACAGCAGATGACCTGCTAAAAAACCAGACCTGTCAACCCTTCTAGATTCCGTGGGAGCCTCCCGGTATTTGATCAAACCTCCTGCTTTCCTGTGCAGGAGAAAAAAATCTCCTGTTTAATGACATTTTTGTAAGCATAAAAAAAAAAATCTGTATAATTTTGCTAAAATAACACAAGGGAAGTAACTCCGTTTTTTTTTTCATTCCGAAAACGTTAGCTAATTTCAGTTTCCGAGAATGTAACAGGCCGAATTGTCCCAACTGTTTAACATTTGCCGAAGTGATAATTGCGGGATATATTGTTAAAAAAGTACATGTAGTTTATAAAATGTTATTATAATCTTTGTTGTCATCGTAATGGCTATGAAGCGTGTTACCGCTGATCCAATGGCTATATATGGCAGGCACTTAATGGCTACATTTAGTACGAATTAGACAATATCCTATTGCTGATGACGTAGCAACATAAATTGCTACGTCATTGTTCTTGTCAGGTGCGCTGTCCGCTATGTCAGAATCAGGGGATTTGGGGGAAGAAAAATCCTACTAAAGAACTCAACAAAATATAGTCTGAAAATATATGTATATACATTCTTTAGAGTTGTCTTCGAGATAAAAGTACATTGTGTTAAAGAGGCAGACCCTAGTTTTAGCCCATGGAAATGGACACTGTTTTGTTAATCTACAAACCTGCAACACATAATTGGATACGGTTATAACAGAGAGAAACTAATGATGTGATGTTTAAACAAGGAAATATCATCTAAAATTAACTAGAGCTTGTCTTGATAACTATTACTTCTCAGACGAACGTACGTTTGTAGAATTATGAAAAATGCATTTTGGGGTATTGCAAAAACCTGGAAGATCAGAACCACTTCAGGAATTAAAAAATGAATATTCTAAATAATAAAATATAAGTACTTCTAATTTAATTTATCAAAAATAGTGAAAAATGCATTGTAGTGTTTTAAAAACTAGGATCTGTCACTTTAATATGTACTCTTTATGAATACATAGTGGATGGTGTGCTGGTGAGAACATATAGGCAATAATTTTGTTTAAATAAAATGTTTAAACGTATTAAAATGTCTCATTTGTTAGAGACATGTGTTTCCATAAAATCATCCTCAATCATAATTAGTTTCTGCTGCTGACGTGTCAGTAAAATTTTACAAGAAAATTAAAACAAATTCCTAGTGACTGAATTGTGAAATAGTGCATTCCGATACTGTGGACTTTAAAACAAAAACAAAAGTGATGTAGAAGTCATTTTATTTAAATATTAAGACAAAATGTTTATACTTTTTCAGCAGGTGCCTCCTGACTACCGAAAGCAGTTTCCGTGTAAGAAGTTCAAACAAGGTCACTGTGAACATGGCTCCGACTGTTGTTACAGTCACGAAATGGTCAGCACAGAAGATGCTAAAACAATGGGAACACTGCAAGAAAATTGGTCATAATAGTTTCACAACAACCACTGGCAAAACTGAAGATTTACAGCCAAATATACATAGCCTGTTTTTGTTTGAATCTTATATAACTACACATAATTAAATAATATAATAATACATTTTATTTACAATGGATTTAAGAAAAACAGGGATTGTAAATTTGGCTCTATATTTTTAGTGGAGATATCCATAAAGAGTAGAAATATGTCAAATAGACATTTTAAACAAGCACTAAATTCCATGTTATTTATAGGTACCTGTAATATACCAGATTCATTCTAGAAATAAATTACAATGTAACTGACCGAGTTGAATTTTGTTGGCATATCCTTAATGTGTTGAACGAACATTTTGGACAGAGAACTTGCAACATTTTGTTGTCAACAAAACTGATATGAGGTACTTGATGTGGACAATGGACAGTACTTAGTCGTAACCGGCCTTAGAGGTGTCGTGGTTAAGCCATTGGACATAAGGCTGGTAGGTACTGGGTTCGCAGCCCAATACCGGCTCCCACACAGAGTGCGTTTTAATGACTCGGTGGTTAGGTGTAAGACCAGACCACCTTCTTCTCTCTCACTAACAACTAACCCACTGTCCTGGACAGACAGCCCAGATAGCTGAGGTGTGCCCAAGACAGCATGCTTGAACCTTAATTGGACTTGAGCACGAAAATGCCCCCCCCCCCCCCCCCCCCCCCCCCCCCCCCCCCCCCGGAGTTGAAATGAAACGAAATATTGCCAGACATTTTGTGTGCAGACAGTCGTATAATGGGTTTTTAATTGATGCAGTAAAAAAAACCCACTTAATAATTTTTCCATTTGTAGCAAGGAATCTTTTATGTACATGTATGTTGGGTTTGTATTAATGAACTACAATAGCTGATGATAATAAATCAAGGTGCTCTAGTGGTGTTGTTAAACAAAACTAACTAACTTTTATCTCCAGTTGGGTGTTTCTGCATCCCAACCAGTGCCGCATGACTAATATATCAAAGGTTCTGGTACATGCTGTCCTGTCTTTGGGAAAGTGCATATTAAAGATTCCTTGCTGCTAATGGAAAATGTAGCTGGTTTTCTCACTATCTCATAACGAAAAATGTTTGCTAGCCAGTGATTAATAAATCAATGTTTTTTAGTGGAGTCATTTTAAAACAAAACTAAAATTCATTTTAGTGGGGTGGGGACGTAGCCCAGTGGTAAAGCACTCGCTTGATGTGCGGTTGGTCTGGGATCGATCCCCGTCGGTGGACCCATTAGACTATTTCTCGTTCCAGCCAGTGCACCTCGACGGGTATATCAAAGGCTGTGGTATGTACTACCCTGTCTGTGGGATGGTGCATATAAAAGATCCCTTGCTGCTAATGGAAAAAGAGTATCCCATGAAGTGGCGACAGTGGGTTTCCTAACTCAATATCTGTCCTTTACCATATGTCCGATGCCATATAACTGTAAATAAAATGTGTCAAGTGCGTCGTTAAATAAAACGTTTCTTTCTTTATTGTTGTAGTGTGTACTATACTATATAAAAAGGTGATTAATTTGACAATTGATTTATAAATATCCATAATTGATTGCCGTGGAAAATGTTAACTATAATTGTTCCTAGTTTAGATAGTGACATCAATAAAGTTTGTTTTGTTTACCGACACTGCTAAAGCACATTGATTTATTTATCATCGACTATTGGATGTCAAACATTGGGTAATTCTGACATAGTCTTAGAGAGGAAACCCGCTACATTTTTCCATTTGTTGCAAGGGATCTTTTATAAGCTCCATCCTACAGACGGGATAGTACATACCACGGCCTTTGATGTACCAGTCCTTGTGCACTGGCGGGAACAAGAAATAGTCCAATGGGCCCACCGACATGGATTGATCCCAGACCATCCACACATCAAGCGAGCACTTTTATCGTGACATAAATATGCTGGAGTTTGAGTTTGCTTTTTTGTGTATATAAAGAAAACAAATACTGAATAGTTATTAAAGGTAAAATTAATTGTACGGTCTATCCAGGTGAATATGACAGTAAGTGCATAGTCCTAATAATTAAACAAAAATTTAAGTTCATATAATTCCGATTGGCATATATAATTAAAAAATATAATAAAATAAAACTGGAATACTATCTTTAAGTTCTGTAATATTTTGTTAAAAATGGACAAACTATGTTGGTAATAAAGATTTTTATTGACAAAAACAAACAGATCGTATCACAGACAGAATGGAAGCGAAATAAACATATTTCAAAATACAGCAGTTTATCGGAGGGTATTCACAAAGCCAAAATGGTACAGGAATAAAGCATACACGTATCAGGTATATATGAGTACATGTATGTACCTATACAATTTATAATAGAAAAATGTTAGTTAATTTCATCTACATACATGTATGTCATATGTGTTGCAAACATTTTGCTTAAGTTACAACGGTTTTGCTGCGAGGAATTGTGGGACTTTCATAATAAAGAACTATTTGGGGATGTTCTTAATAAGTGTATTAAACATATATTTTGTTTCCCAGTTAATGCGAACCACTGATTCAGTCTACGACAGTTAGTATTCTAAGAAACATTTTAATGTACTGGTACATAAACAAACTGGCCTACATTATGAGTAGTCATTTGTCTATAATTACAAATGTTTTGTTGCTATACAATATACTGGATTTTGACTGGATAATAACTACTAAGTAAACCTGGGTCCAATTTCACAAAACATCGTACATGTATGCCTAGTTTCGCCTGTAAACGTAACTACGACTAAACCACAACTCATGTTACTAACAGTACCACTAATATAGTTTTGAAGTTCTCATATTTCATTTTCTTTTGTCCTTAAAATGCTCTATCTTCTATGATGATGTAATTTTCTGTGTGAAATAGATGCCAAACATGTAAATGTATGACTGGTGTAACCACTAGTCGCAGATGGGCCCCAAAATTTTATCCTTTGATAAAAAAAAAATGCAGAAAAATGTTATTGCCTCGATAAAACATTTACATTCATTTATGGGATGATCAAATGAAACTAAAAATGTCTGTTAGCATATAAAATATTAATATGCGTCTTGTCCAACATGAAATGTTACAATTACCATATTATTTTGGACACCAATTAATACACAAATGTACTAATAACTACTGAAGTGTCAAACATTCCTTTCCTTTTTTAAACATACATGTATGGTATGTTTAATTAATAAAGCATTTCATGTTACACATCTTAATTATTTTTGGACAAATGTTTAAGAAAGTCACTTGCACTCGCAAACGTATTGGCTAATGTAAATTAATATACAGATGAAATTTTCACTTGCCTCAATTAAGGTTAGTAGCTTGTCAAACTTTGTGACATAAAAGAATAATTAAAAAATATAATAATAAAAAAAAACCCAGCCTTTTATAGTAGCTTAATAGTAAGTACTGTATATAACTATTTACATAGCTGGGTATAACAGGGCCATCCTAAACCATCTAGCGTGTAGTTAAAACGTAAGTGCACATTATTATATAACGCTCTCTAGGTAGATAAAACTGGCATTTTTCAAACTGAAAGGGCACTTTCAAGATAAAAATGGCACTTTGAAAATTAAAAAAGGGGAACTTTGAAACTAAAAAGGAGTAGTTTTTTCATGCCCACCAGCTAGATACTTATGGCCCTGTATTATTGCCGATATATAATTATATATTGCACACGCTTGTTATTTGATTAAATTTAAACAAATTTAATATATGGTACCATTTATTTACAAAAGTGTAATCTAATTAATGATGTAAAAATGTTTATTCCATTATGTACAATCGTTACTATCAAATACTGATAATTGTAGTTTAAATATACAGGCACATTAGCAGGGAGGGTTCGGGGTCAACTCCCCCTCCCTCCCGCTCACCTGCTGAAGCAAATTTTCTTTTTTCAATATATTTTCAAGGGAAGCATGACTCTAACCCCTTATAAACTTTGATCGACACAGCCTAGAATCTCGCCTCCACTAAAATTTGTGCACACGCACCTGATATATTTTGTTTTAATAACAAGTGATTTCACTGTTACGCTTATTTTAATGTTCCTATCGTACGCATAAGAATATGATAGCAATTAGGAGTTTTGGGGGAGCCAGTTATGTATTTATTTGAATTTTAATTTGGGAGGGCAATTAATTATTTTAAGAGTTGGGGGAGAAGAGAAGTGATCTTTGTTTTCATCAATTCTTTATCTTTTCACGGACATACATTTTTAAATACATATTATACATAATTTCACATACTTACATGTACATGTACTTTCGTGTACCAACTAACGCACTTCTAAACGAGGCAGCGTGGATATAGCAAAGCAATATTTATTTACAGTGAAACATCTTGTCAAAAATTTTATTGGAGTTAATGAGTGTTAAAGCTTAATACTTTACATTATAGTTATCGTACATGCCAATTTGTTAGTTCTCTTTTGAAACAAATAGACTAAACATCTATGCTGAATTAAGCTAAAAATGTAGACAAGCAATACATCTTTTTTGTCATGAAACATTAAGAAACATTTTTGTTATAAAATTATTACTTTTAATGTATTAACACATACATATACCCTATATAATAATAATAATAAAAACCCCAGCATAAAAACATTTTATTGTTGCTCCAAAATCATTAAATATAAAATAGCTTTGGATAGTTAAAATTCACGAAAAATGTTTGCTACAAACGGCACATATAATATATTTTTTTGGTAACCTTATTATAAACTAAATAAATACGAAATTTTTATTTACTTTTTATCATGTTCAAATGAAATAACTAATTGTTTGCACAGACCTATTTTTTTAAATCAAAGCAATCATGCAAGAATTCCTCAGAATTAAATGCCGAGATCGCCTACCATAAACAATTTCAGTGCACTCTGAATTACATCCTTAGGTGAAACTGTAAACCAAGTTTCATTACTTAGGACTTTTAGATTGTGGAAAACTGATCTAAATGTTAGAATTTTAATGCAAAATTTGACGCCACCACCATCGGGGAACAGTAATCCTATATCTTGCCTTTTTATTTTATAACGGCAAGAAAAATAATGGCTTAAATCTTTAACAATATAAACTGATGGAAAGAAATAAAGGATCACACAGATAACAAGAAATAATGACTGCATCAAAAATCAATTCATATTGTAAGAAGTTGACTGGGAACATATAGGCAGCACATTCAACACTACAGATATTCAATCCCACATTACAACTTGGTATGAAATACAGACATTACTATGCTAGTTGTGAATTACATTTGGTCTACAATTCGATGTGTTCCCTTATTTTTTTCCATCAGTATATTACTGGTTTTCTGCAAATCTGGTTCAATATTTTTCATCCTATCCCACATCTCTGACCTTGTCCTTTCAACTTCATTTGTGTCTTATAGCTACACGTATGCATGCTATTTCTTTTGTGCGATCCGTTTACAATGTACTAAGTTCCCTGGTTATTTCTGGTACTTGTAATTATCTACATGGTTCCATGCTGCCAGTGCCGTGGAGCAGACCAACTTTACTAGCGGCAGAGAACAAGGAACCAGGTGGTTGGAAGAATTACACACAAATCACTTAATGGAGAAACCAGCTGTGTGACTGGATGAATAGCTTAAAGCTGACAGTTGTAATAAAGATATGACAGTTACAAATTTGTGTAACCCATTTATGAGATGTAAAAGAAAAAAAAAAAAAAAAAAAAAAAAGATCTAGTAACCCATTTCATTTTTATGTTGACAACCCTTAAAATCATGTCCTAAATTTAATTCACAAACAAAAACGAGACAGGCTTCTGTTACAAAATAATTTGAGGGTGTGTACTAAAAACAGTACAGATCTTAAGTGCCCTGTACTATAAGTTTGAAATCCTATGAAATTGGACACTGCATTTCATGCACTTTGACCAATTTTAAACAACAGTTCTCTTACTATAATCTTTTTAAAATTAAAAATATATATATTAATTAATTTCCAAGATTTTAAGGTAATTTTACCTTTTGTAACCTCTGGTTACACAAATTTAGACATGTCTGAGGCAATGTGCGAACAAAATGAGCAATGTATGAACGAAATGATCGCACAACTGTCGAAGATCTGTTAAAACAGACCAAGTTTGAAGAAGAAATTTTCTTCACAATACATAAATAAAGTGGAATGGCAAGTTTAAATCTAAATATCACTGGCATACATTTCATACACATATTTGTGAAGAACACCATGCAGTTGTGATTTGACTTTAAATTTAACCTGGTCTCCAAGCCATCGTTTGTAGCTGTGACTTGATCAGTGGAGTGAGTACAATCACAGCTATTATTTCAACGACAGAGTAGAAAATGTTTAGTTATTAATACTGTAATAATCAATTCTGGAATCCCCTCTGACATACTTCAGCACTATTTCAGTCTCTGTCATCTTAACAGATATTGTTCAACATCTTAAAAATATCACAGACCAGCATTATACATGTATATATAAATCTTATGATGAAAATCTTCAAAAAATTAATTTAAATATCTTCATAAACTTTAGTTCATTATTTTCATAAACTGAAAATCAGTATCTTCACAAAATTAAGCTGAAATTTTTATAAAATGATGATAATTATCTTCATAATGAGAACTTAAGTAATCCTCAAAAAGAAGATTATGAAAATGAAGCACGTGTTCCAAAACTTAATTTAATTAACAATGTATGCATTTAAAATTAAGTTCAGAGTAGAAGTTGATTTAAAGACAGAAGTTTAACATTCTTCTTTAGCTGAAGTTTAACAATGATCTTTACATAATGAAGTTTTCAAAAAATGAAATTAAATGTCATCACGGAGAAAGTTCAACATCAGGAGTTGATTCAAAGACTGAAGTCGAACATCTTCAAGGAATGAAGTTGATTCCTATACTGAAGTTCATGATTCCTCTTCATTTCTCATAGCTGCCAACATCTCCTCAGCGTTTTGTATTGTGGTTCCCAGAATTCCCTCAATGTCCCCTATTGCACCCTGAAATTCAACATACACATTTCTCAATAGTAGGCCTATATTATACAATCTAAGCCAAACTATATTACAGACTTAATGCATAATAAATTATCAGTCAATTCGTTTTTTAAAATGGGGGCAGGGCTGAAATTTTCTTTGTCATTTTATTGTTTTAGGACATTTTAAATACTGCACATCAATATATCAGTTGCATCAGGAAGGAAGGAAGGAAGGAAGGAAATGTTTTATTTAACGACGCTCTCAACACATTTTATTTACGGTTATATGGCATCAGACATATGGTTAAGGACCACACAGATATTGAAGGAGGAAACCCGCTGTCGCCACTTCATGGACTACTCTTTTTGATTAGCAGCAAGGGATCTTTTATGCACCATCCCATAGAGAGGATAGCACATACCATGGCCTTTGATGTACCAGTCGTGGTGCACTGGCTGGAGCGAAAAATAGCCCAATGGGCCCACTGACGGGGTTCAATCCCAAACCGATCGCACATCAAGCGAGCGCTTTACCACTGGGCTACAGTAGTTGCATCAGAAAATAAAAGTTAAAGTTTGTTTTGTTTAACGACACCACTAGAGCACACTGATTATTAATCATCAGCTATTGCATGTACCCGGTAAAACATTTACTAATTCTGAAGCATGCTACATTTTTTCCTAATGCAGCAAGGGATCTTTTATATGCACTTTCCCACAGACAGGAAAGCACATACCACAGCCTTTGACCAGTTGTGGTGCATTGGTTGGAACGAGAAATTTTAAATATTGTATTTTAACTATTGTCATTTTTGTTGCTGTTTAGTATACTACCTCTAACTGCAGCCCACCCACTACCTGTTGCAAATTATGTAAAAAGAAAAAAAAAGACCTGTTTTAAATATATATATATACAGTGAAACTTCTCTAAACCGGAATTCCCTCAACACCGAACTTTTTTCACGGTCCCGCGTTTTACGCAGCTTTAACCACTGAAATAAACCCCTGAAAACTGGAAAACCCCTCTACTGAACGAATTTCCGGGTCCCGTTTTGTTTATTCAAAACAAATTTTACCTCTGAAGACCAAACAATTAAAAACTCTGAAGGAGCGTCGCCTGTCTCGACCATACCAATTAGTTGTCAAAGTCGCGGTGTTACTAACTATACCAGATGGTATGCGCATGCTCGGTGTAGCGTGTCCGGGACGTGTTTGAGCGTTTGTCGAACACTTCTCTAATTAGTCTCTGTTACCTAGATTTCGGTTAAGCCTTGTCATTCAATTAACACCTTTAAGTTTGTAACGGGAATAATCATGTGCACTGTGTTTATTGGGAATGAGATTATCTCTTCCGAACAAATTTATCGCTGGTTATATCTGATTATTTTACACGAGGACCTGACAAAGCAACCATAAATTTAATTCATTGCATTCTCATTGTCTTTGTTCCACTGTTTATTTAGACAAATAAGTCGGCTTCTGTTTTCAATATGTTTCGTAGGTATGTCAATAGCATTTCATTTCCATATCGATTGTCAACATGTCCGAACGTCCAGCAAAACGGCGATGTGTAGAGTTGTCACTGGACGATAAAGTTAAAATTATTAATAAATACGAAATATAAATATAATTTAACACACGTTTGTACCTTGGTAATATTAATAGTAAAAATTAAAAAAATGGTTATCAAGGCTGTTTCTTAAAACCTCAGTAAACCGAACACCCCTCTAAACCGAACATTTTATTCGGTCCCAAGGGTGTTCGGTTTAGAGACGTTTCACTGTATATATATATATGTGTGTGTGTGTGTATATATATATATATATATATATATATATATATATATACACACATATATGTGTATATATATATATATATATATATACACACACACACATGTATATATACATATGTTTACAATATTGCCTTTGTGTAGATGTGGAAGATACTGGCTCAGAAAGCTAACCCTTACCTTGAAGTTGGTAACTCCCTGCATGTTGGGTGCTGAGATTTCCTGATGGATCACCGACAGATTCCGAGCAAATGTGGCCAGTCCACCCTGTAAAGTGTCGCCTATTGTCCTGTGTAGAAATACAAATACATTAAAGGGGAAATACAAATATATTAAAGGGGAAATACCCTAGGTTTTAAACACTAAGGCATATTTTTTACTATTACAGCGGACATTATTTGGATTTTATTTGTTTATATTATTCATTTCCGTACATTCAAAGTATTTTAGGTTGTCCTGGTGTTTTTGATATCACAAAATGCATTTCTCATATTTTTTAAAAATGCACGTGTGTCTGAGAAGTAACAGTTATGGAGTTGAGTTTTGGTCTGGGGGTTTTCAGGGTATTTCACCGTTTCAAAGTCACAGACTTGTGTTTCACTCAGTTGTAACTTTATCCAAATGTGTTACAGGTTTGTAGATTAACTTAACTTAGTGTTTAGACACACACACATGCACACACACACACACACAAAAAATATATATATATATATATTTTTTTTTTTTTAAATCCCACTGCCCCCTTTCCTTTCTCTCCTTTGAATTCCATCTCATTTCTTCCTGATCTGGCAACTCCTCCTATCTTTCAACTTCTTTCGCTGTCCACCTCCACATCCCAGTCCTTGTCTCTCCAACTGTGACAGGTGCTTGTCCCTTGTGGCTATCTGTGCCACACACCTGCCATTTCCCACCAGCTTTTAGCTGTGAGCTTAGTCTGACCACTTCAGGGAGTGTTCAGTAGTTACTTCTGGCATTGTTAAGAGGCACTTTTAACCACCTACTATACACCCCTACTACCAGTGATCATTAGTTAGTGCCGTGGGTCAGAACAGCTTATTAGCGGCAGTGGACGAGGATGCCAGGTGGGTGCAGGGAACTATACAGAGACTACACCCGTAGAGGAAGTTGAGACAGGTAGGCAATGGTGTGGACAGCTCAGATGACAGAGTCGGAGGAAACTGACAGAAAGGGTCGAAACAGACTGATATCGTAGGGGAAATTGGAAAGTTTGTTATATATATTAAGACAATGAGAATGATAGGCAGAGGGTGACAGATGAGAAAGATGAATGATTGTGTGAGCCAGCTTTGACGGGATTTGAACCACAGTCGTCAGCTTGATTGTCCAGCACACACAAAATTTAATAACCTGTGTAAGCAAGGTAATCCATTACACATTACATAACATCTGTGAAAAAGTGTATCCAAAGAAGAACAAAATTAATCATAAACCAAAATACTTACACCATTCCCAGTCTCTCCCTGTTGAAACTGTCCAGCAGTGTGAATACAGAACCTTGCTTTTCCTACAGCAAAAAGTGAAAAAACCCCAATCAAAATCAATACAACTCTCACATTGTTATCTTCCATATAAATCTCATTTTAATGTTATCACCAATTTAAATCTCACCTTATTTTTCTTAAGTGTCATGAGCAACATAAATTTAACCTTAATGTCCTCAACAATATACGTCTTACCTTAATGTCATAGCCGATGCCGTGTGCACGACACATCTGGAAGAAAACGCTGTAGTGGACGACGGCCAAGTTGGTGTGAAGTAGTCGAGTACTCATCACGGCAAATCGGCTGTTGTTATCATGGAGCTAGAACAGTGAAATAAGGGATGCTTATGGTTAAAAATATTTTGGTTTATAGTAGAGTGTTACATCCCACTAGAATGTAAAGTGCAGGCACCCCACCCTCCAATAATTCTGAATAAAATATATTATTGAAAGTAAATTTTAAGGCAGAGATGAATTTTCCTTGTAGAATGCAAGAAATTGCATTTCAGGACATCTAGTTTTCAAAAGTTTATGGAGGAGTGTAACCCCGAACCCCCTAGAAACTTTGCTTTGTGCCCTCGATCTCAGTCAGCCACCCTCCACCCCCTTATGTCTACTTGCTTCTGCCATGCATGAAGTGGGACGTAACACTTCTACATCATTTGCTGAAAAAAAAATGTTTTGTTTAACACCACCACTAGAAAACATTGATTAATTCATCATCGGTTATTGGATGTCAAACATTTGGTAATTCTGACTCGTAGTCATAAGAGGAAACCCGCTACATTTTTTCTAATGCAGCAAGGGATCTTTTATAATATTATTATGCACTTTCCCACAGACAGGAAAGGACATACCATGGCCTTTGACCAGGTGTGTTGCACTGGATGGAACGAGAAAAAACCCAATCAGTTGAATGGATCCACAGAGGTACTGGTAGTTCGATTCTGTGACGCAAGCACCCCAAGCGAGCACTCAACCAACTGAACTAAATCCCGCCCCCTCATATGATGATGTCATACGATTAGTGCACTACGACCGGAATGTCAACCAAATGACTTCAATGATGTAAATTCAAATCAATTATGGGTAATAAATAGAATATAAAACTTGGTACCATTTCGTATTAAGTTTATGTCCCAAGCGAAATAATGTTCATTGTCACTTGCCAAAGCTTATGTCTAAAACAATATAAAAAATGGAAGCTTGTTTAATATCCTATAAGCTTGTGTCATGTAACAATTTTTGAATAGCTATATAATTACCTTGATAGCACAGTCATGGAGAACTGCTATTTCAGTAATGTTATTGGCTGGCTGTCAGACTATTAGTCATCATTAGACTAGCGTACTTCCGTTTTTAATATAAGATTGGCTAATGCAGACTTCACAATGAAAAATAATTGCGGGGAATGATTAATTGTTCCCCTAACTTAAACAAGCATTATGAGAGTACTGCTAAAGCAATACATGTCCCCTACCAAACCCAACAATTTTTCTTATCTCCTAAATTTAAGGGCCATAACTCTATCAAAAATGAGTAAATTACCATAAAATTCAATCTTGATCTGTAACAGTACATTATAAAGCTATACATAAAATGTCAGCTAAATATCTCAAAGCCTTTTGAAAAATAAAGTTCTGAAAACCAAATGTTGACATCTCCTAAGTTCAAGGGACATAACTCCATCAAAAATGGGTAAATCTCCATGAAAATCAAACATGATCTGTAAAAGTACATGATAAAGCTGTAACAATGCATTCTAAAAAAAAACATCCGGGAAAACTATATGTTAGACAGACGGATGGACAGACAGACAGACTGACAGAACGATGGAGATAAAACCTATAGTCCCCTCTAGTTGGACTGGTAGGGGACTAATAATGAGGAGCAATTTGAGATATTACCATATTGATTCCAAACAGATTCACATGGAAAGAGGAGCTAAAATTTACTCTCCTTGATTTTTTGTCTCAGGGAAGTGATGGGGAGTGAGAGTGACAGATCCCCTTAAATGGCGAGGTCTGCTAATGGATACACTTGTCTGGAGACTTTACTAAAGCATTTGAATGTGAATTTTACAGTTTTATAAGCAATGGCGTAGCCAGCATGAGGCAGACGAGGTGCTTGCCTCGTCTGGAATTTCCCCAGATTTATTTTATTTTCCCCATAACACTGATATTTATTTCACAGGTCTGGGTTTGCTTCAGCATTTTTTCCTCTCTGGCTACGCCCCAGATAAGCATCAGCCATACTTCCGTTACTACAATAAAGTACACTTATACGAACATGCTTAGAACGAACTACTGCATAAAACGAACTGATCGTAAAGTCTTGTTTTATCTCCCTATACATTAATAACCAACTTATGCAATTGTGTACAACGAACTACTGCTTATAGTGAACTAATTAGCATGGTCCCTTCCAGTTCGTTATAAGAGTACTTTACTGTATTGTACAAACAGATTGTGCGGGAGATTTTAAATCGGACACACTGTCAGTCGTTCTCACCTCATCAGTTCCTGCCAGTCTGCGTCGGCGAGGTTTCTTCGGTTCTTTCGGTGGCTCCACTTCGAACACATGCGACCTGGTGTTGAGTAGACCACCAGTGACGTACGACACCAGTTGGAACAGACCCAGACTGTCACTGTAGTGTAGACTCAAGTCTACTGCCCACAGTCTCTGATCCATCTGTTTAAAACAAGTCTTAGTTATAACATACTATTAACACTGTAGTGTAGACTCAAGTCTGCCACCAACAGTCTCTGATCCATCTGTATAAAACAAGTCTTTGTTATAACATACTTTAACACTGTAGTGTAGACTCAAGTCTACCGCCCACAGTCTCTGATCCATCTGTATAAAACAAGTCTTTGTTATAACATACTTTAACACTCTAGTGTAGACTCAAGTCTACCACCCACAGTCTCTGATCCATCTGTATAAAACAAGTCTTTGTTATAAGATACTATTAACACTGTAGTGTAGACTCAAGTCTACCACCCACAGTCTCTGATCCATCTGTATAAAACAAGTCTTTGTTATAACATACTTTAACACTCTAGTGTAGACTCAAGTCTACCGCCCACAGTCTCTGATCCATCTGTATAAAACAAGTCTTTGTTATAACATACTTTAACACTCTAGTGTAGACTCAAGTCTACCACACACAGTCTCTGATCCATCTGTATAAAACAAGTCTTTGTTATAAGATACTATTAACACTGTAGTGTAGACTCAAGTCTACTGCCCACAGTCTCTGATCCATCTGTTTAAGACAAGTCTTAGTTATAACATACTATTAACACTGTAGTGTAGACTCAAGTCTACTGCCCACAGTCTCTGATCCATCTGTATAAAACAAGTCTTAGTTATAATATACTTTAACACTCTAGTGTAGACTCAAGTCTACCGCCCACAGTCTCTGATCCATCTGTTTAAAACAAGTCTTAGTTATAATATACTTTAACACTCTAGTGTAGACTCAAGTCTACCGCCCACAGTCTCTGATCCATCTGTTTAAAACAAGTCTTAGTTATAATATACTTTAACACTCTAGTGTAGACTCAAGTCTACCGCCCACAGTCTCTGATCCATCTGTATAAAACAAGTCTTAGTTATAATATACTTTAACACTCTAGTGTAGACTCAAGTCTACTGCCCACAGTCTCTGATCCATCTGTTTAAAACAAGTCTTAGTTATAATATACTTTAACACTCTAGTGTAGACTCAAGTCTACCGCCCACAGTCTCTGATCCATCTGTATAAAACAAGTCTTAGTTATAATATACTTTAACACTCTAGTGTAGACTCAAGTCTACCGCCCACAGTCTCTGATCCATCTGTTTAAAACAAGTCTTTTATACATGTATATACCATCTCACAGACTGGATAGCACATACCAAAGCCTTTGATATCGCAATCATGGTGCACTGGCTTGAATGACAAATAGCCCAATGGACCCACCGACGGGGATCGATCCTAGACCGACCGCCCATCAGGTGTGCACATTACAACTGGGCTACTTCCCATCCTAGTAATTAATAAGGCTATTACTTAAAAATGGCTACAAATTGAAGAAAATCTCAGGAAAATCAAAAAAAGAAAGAAGTGTTTTATTTAACGACGCACTCAACACATTTTATTTACGGTTATATGGCGTCAGACATATGGTTAAGGACCACAGATTTTGAGAGGAAACCCGCTGTCGCCATTACATGGGCTACTCTTCCGATTAGCAGCAAGGGATCTTTTATTTGCGCTTCCCACAGGCAGGATAGCACAAACCATGGCCTTTGTTGAACCAGTTATGGATCACTGGTTGGTGCAAGTGGTTTACACCTACCCATTGAGCCTTGCGGAGCACTCACTCAGGGTTTGGAGTCGGTATCTCGATTAAAAATCCCATGCCTCGACTTGGATCCGAACCCAGTACCTACCAGCCTGTAGACCGATGGCCTGCCACGACGCCTCAGGAAAATAAAGCCAGACACATGTCAGCTTGTGGCTTCACACATGGTCTATACAAAATTAATCAAATACATACACTACACTTATCTATAACTCATTTCTAATATATCTTCCCCTTCTTCCCAGTGGTTAGGGCAGATTCCAATGTAAACAGGGGTTATGATGAAATAATAAAAAAAGAAAAGAAAAAAAGAAAGAACAAGAATCATTCTTACTGCTGTTCCACTGATGAAAGTGACAAAGTCGATGGTGAAGTATCCCACAATGCCTCTTGCCTTGCAAGCATCGCCAATCTTTAGACAGACTTTGTTGAGGACTTCAGGGTCAACCGAGGACTGTGGGAAGGAGATGCCCCAGCACGAGAACTGAGACTCCGCGTGGATCTGATCTCCACAAGTGACCATGTTGATGCGGCCGCTTGGCTCGATGAGCATGTCCACGGTCAGTGTCGTGATACTCTCGGCTGGCGGACATGCCTCCACCACACCACCTGTAGGTAGATAGTATTAGTTTTACTACACCTCCTGAAGATAGATAATATCAGTTTTATTACACCACCTGTGGTAGGTAATATTACATTTATTACACCACCTGTAGGTAAGTAATATTAGTTTTACTATACCTGAGGACAGATAATATCAGTTTTATTACATCACCTGTAAGTAGATAATATCAGTTTTATTACACCTTCTGAAGATAGATATCAATTTTATTACACCACCTGTAGGTAGGTAATATTAGTTTTATTACACCACATGTAGGTAGGTAATATTAGTTTTACTATACCTGAAGATAGATACATGTAATATCAGTTTTATTACACCTGAAGATAAATAATGTCATTTTAATTACATCTCCTGAAAATAGATATATCAGTTTTTATTTAGTTTTATTACACCTTCTGTTAATAGATAACATTAGTTTTACTACACCTCATGTAGATAGATAATATAAATTTTACTACATCTCCTGTAGACAGATAATATCAATTTTAATATGCTACTTGTAGATAGATAATAAGAGTTTCACTACAACTTCTGTAGTGGGATAATATCTGTTTTTCTACATCACTTGTAGGAAGATAATATTAATTTTACTATACCTCCTGAAAATAGATAGTATCAGTTCTATTACTTTTAATTTAATTACACCTTATGTTGATAGATAACTTGAGTTTTACTACACCTCCTGTAAATAGATAATATCAATTTTACTACATCTCCTGTAGACAGATAATATCAATTTTAATATGCTTCTTGTAGATAGTTAATATGGGTTTTACTACAACTACTAGAATATTATCTGTTTTTCTACATCATCTGCAGGAAGATAATATTAATTTTACTATACCTCCTGAAAATAGATAATATCAGTTTTTCTACACCAACTGTAGATTGATAATATCACTGTATATTAAATATTAGTTAATATTATTTTAGCTCAACAAAAACACCTTCAGTAGAAACAGTGTTACATGTAGTTATATAAAACCTCCTACAGAAAGACAAAACTCTTATATTACACCTTTTGCAGGAAAAAAACAAACATTCTCAATTATACTACACCTTCAGTGGAGAGATAATATCAGTTATATTACCTCTCATAACATATGTCATATCATGTTACAAGTTACACCTTTTGCAGACAGAAAACATAGTTATATTACAACTTGTAACATACACATGCAACACTGGGACAAGTGTGGGTATAGGAAAAATGTCAATCTGAGGCAATAGGTTCACTGCGGGGATTCGATCTTTCAACCAAAGCACCTTAGGTGAGAGCTTCGCTGACAGAACTAGATCCTTCCTTCATCCCTAACCATCAAGTACAGAACTGTACATATAATCTATTATACTAAACATCCTCATTTTCACAAAAAAAGACCCCTCCACCAACCCCCAAACACCCCCAGCAACTACAACAACATCCAAACCCTCCATAAAACTGATACAGTAATATAATGTTTGCTGGCATTTACTTACCCTGGCCAAGAAAAGCAGCTAAGAATTTTTCCCAAGTGGGAAAGACATTTTTGTTGACTGGTTCTGCAAAATACTGTAAGACATCACCAATCTCAGCATGGATTTTGATGTAGGCTGATTCCTGAAAGAAAACAGTGAAACTAAGATATGTGCTGTGACACACATATACAGAACTTCACATACGTTTTTGCTTCATATTTATTGCACGAGTTTATTTTGCACAAGAATATATCTTTATGTTCTTTCGCAAAATAAACTTGTGCAATAAATAGGAAACGAAAACAACGTATGTGAAGTTCTGTATTTATTACATACCTTCTTTTATGTTTTACAAAAACAGTTTTCAATTTAACGTCATAACAACACTTTGTTAAATCTATGATCAAAACTCATTTCATGGATTTACTTAATGTTAAGAATCATACTCTGCGGCAGCCTTGTGTAATGTTTAAAATATGATGTGACGTCATTTGTAAATCATATATGACATCAGTAAATAAAATAGTAAGATTGAATAGGTATGTAATAAAACCATTTTAAAACAAGTATAAAACTGTGTAATAACTATGTGGATAGCATTAGTACATTACTGGACTTGGTGGTGCGATGGGCAAGCCATCGGGCATAAGGCTGATAGGCATTGGGTTCACAGCCCAATACTGGCTCCCACTCATAGCAAATTTTAATGACTCAATAGGTACATGTAGGTGTAAGGCCACTATACCAAATTCTCTCTCACTTACAAAAACTAACCCACTGTCCTGGACAGACAGACCAGATAGCTGATGTGTATGCCCAGGACAGTGTGCTTGAACCTTAATTGGATATAAGCATGAAAATAAGTATAAATAAAATAAAATTAATTAGTACATAGGCTCAACATGGACAGTATGATAAAAGTGATGGCAGGCCAACGATGAACAAATGAATGTTTAAGGACACCGCAGAACAAAAAATACATTGGCTATTGGGTGTCAAACTATTGTAAATGCAAAAAGAAGGCCAATGATGAAGCCACTGATAGTCCACCACTGTTGCATGTGCAGTATGCTATCTCAGTATTTGAAATATAAGATAAATTGAATCTAGACATTTTAAAATGTACTACAAAAGGGCATATATATTTTAATCCTCCAAATTAATGGCAGATAGATCTGAAATACTGTTCTCACAGTGCTAATATTCTTTTCTAAACACCCATAAGAGAAAAACACTGTGTGAGATGTTTGATATCACATGTGTAGAGACGTCATTTCAGAGATCGGTTGGATTACTGTATTAGAGGTTCAACACAAAATAAAGATAATCCTTTACTTGCGCCCATTTTTTGCTCCACTTCTCTCCGTATCTCTGCGACTCTTTGAGTGCCCACTTGTAGCACTTGAGGTGGTCGGTGATATTGCAGTACGCAATCCCACGCCCGTCGAACTCCTCGTCCAGTTTGAACAACCATCGCTGCACTCCCAGGTTTTCAGTCACCAGCTGGGCAAGACACTCGTGAAGCTGTTCATACAAACACAGGTTAGTTCTGTTTACCGCCAATTCAAGTGGGTTTTTTTCTACAGACACCACTAGAGCAGACTGATCAAATAATCATCAACTATTGGTTGAGATGGGGAAAAACCCAATGGGTCCACCAATGAGGTTGAGGTTGCTATGACCCAAGCCACCCAGGTGAGCACTCCACTCCTGCCACACCACCAAATCAAAGAAGGAAGGAAGGAAATGCTTTATTTAACAACACACTCAACACATTTTATTTAAGGTTATGTGGCATCAGACATATGGTTAAGGACCACAAAGATATTGAGGGAGGAAACCTGCTGTCGCCACTACATGGGCTACTCTTTTCTATTAGCAGCAAGGGATCTTTTATATACACCATCCCAGACAGGATAGCACATACCACTGGCTGTAGCGAGAAATAGCCCAATGGGCCCACTGACGGGGATCGATCCCAAACCGACCACACATCAAGCGAGCGCTTTACCACTGGGCAATGTCTCAGCCCACCAAATCAAAGAAGACAACATTAGCATATATGGCTAAAACTGCAACATGCAACCTTTCATTCAACATATAAACACTGCAAATTTATCTTTTCAATCTTTATCTTTTTCAACCTTTTATCCTTAAAATAAATCACAGAAAATGAGGGGACCAACCCCTGCAATTACCCACAGTTACCCGGCAAGGAGTTTTCAATTCTCCACACAAATTTTTTGCCTTGGACTATTCAGGGTTTTTTCTCCACGGCATGTTTTTTTTTGCCATCGACATCTTCTTAATTGCAGGGGTTGGGGGTCATGCTGTTAGTTTTAGATATAATATAACATTAAGCATCTTTAAATACCCTAGTTCTGCACAAAAGTTGTGACCTAATTTTGGTGTTACCGTGTACATGTTTAAAATGCCTTTATAGCACACTCATTCCAAACTCAGATCCATCCACAATAAATAACCAATAAATTTTTCAAAAACCACTTTTCATATTACAATAATGAGGTCTGGAATTGTCTACACTATGACTTGCTCACCCCATCCATCCTAAACTCTAAATGCAATATTCTCCAGGGAGGGAGGAGGCATGCCAACCCCTGCGCTATCAAATACACATTTACACTATGACTTTATGGAGTACATATGTGCTATTTGGGGCTCAGGGCAAGAATAAATATATTAGTTTACCTCCTCTCCGCCACACCCCCTTACCTGTCCTAGACTGTAAACGTTGTACTCTCCTGGGGGCATACCGACTCCTGCACTGGCAAAAACTTGTTTACAGCCTGATTTAGTGGAGTACAGACGAGCTATCTCGGGCACAGAGGCAAAAATAAATATATTGTACCCACATCCCACCCCCCCAACCCACACCATTACATGTCCAAGACTGTAAATGTTGTACTCTCCTGGGGGCTGACCCCCACGCTGGCAAAGACTCATTAACACCTGGACTTAGTGGAGTACAGACAAGCTATCTTGGGCTCAGAGACAAAAAAAATTTTTTTTTACATTGACCTCCCCCTCACCACCCCCTTACCTGTCCCAGACTGTAAATGTCGTACTCTCCTGGAGGCATGCCGACTCCCGCACTGGCAAAGACTCGTTTACAGCCCGACTTGGTGGAGTACAGACGAGCTATCTCGGGCTCCGGTGCTAGGATTGGAACCTCTAGATAGTCAGCGACTGCGAGGTCATCCTTGTGTGGCACCGTGGTGACGATGTAGGCATCACGACCCCGGATCATCAGCTTGATCCTCCTCATCGTCTGCGGGCTGTACTTTAGCAGAGTCGCAAGGCACATGCGGTGGGTCTGTAAAATACATATTATAGTGTTTTCCGTAAAAAATTTGGCAAGGCATGGTAGACTAAACACTTTTCGGGCATTTTCAACCTTTTCAGGACCCATATTTTTTTTATTTAATTAAAGACAAAATATTAATTGAAATAAAAGTAAATGTAAGTAATATGCTTGCTTTAATAATAAATGAATGGCAAAGTACATAACAGGGATATTTTATTAATTAATAATATATAATTAAATACACTTTTTGATTGTTTTATAAAGGCTTTTTTCGATTTAATTACTAGTATTATAAAAGGCTTATTTAATCTCATTATGGGCTGTGTGGTGCTGATAAAGGCAAGATGGCAATACACTACCGAGGCATGGGGCCGCACCATGCTAAAACTAGCTAGGGATTATACTAACATAATACAGGCTCAGGAGAAATGAAATGTATAACCAATGTGAGTTATGCAAATAAAATGTTAAAAAATAATACTGCTTTGCAAGTTTCAGATATTGCTATATAACTGTAAAGTTGCTGACCAAGAGTTAGCTAGGTCTATCCACAAAATTAAATATATTTCTAATAGAACTAGATAATTCTCACAAAGTGTTAAATACTATGCAGATACTAATCGATATTTTGAAAACAAAATGTTACCTAGAGTACAGCAAAGTTACAGTTTGTTTTGTTTTAACAACACAATTGAAACACATTAATTAATTAATTAATCATCAGCTATCGGATGTGAAACATTTGGCAATTCTGACTCATAGTTATCAGAAGAAACCTGCTATATTCTTCCTAATGCAGTAAGGGATCTTTTATATGCACTTTCTCACAGACAGGAAAGTACATACCACGGCCTTTGACCAGTTGTGGTGCACTGGTTAGAATGGGGAAAAAACCCCAATCAGTTGAATGGATCCACTGAGATGGTTCTATCCTGCGACACAAGCACCTCAGTAGAGCAGTCAAGTGACTGAGCTAAATCCCACACCATTTAAAGTTGGTCTAACGACAATCAGACAACTTACTGGAAAACTCTTGATGGCTTCCGGGACGATGATCTTAAATCTGTCCTCCATGTTGCACTGATCATCAACCTTACCACTCTCGACGGCCGCCTTCAGTCCGAGGAGTTTCGAGTAGTACTGAAGAGTCTCATCGCTCAGGGGAACAGGGGAGACAAATATCACATCCACGTTCGGATCTGTGCAGGGAATAATGGAAACCATGTCAACTAGTTACATGTATGTGACATGAAAAGATTTTTAAAAATAGCAATGATCACACAAATCTGGAATAAAAATTGAGAACCTCCAACGGTCAAATTAAAATTTAAAAAAGTTGGGGGGGATGACAAGTGTTGCTTTTGGTTTAATAAAAAAAATTAGGACATCAATACATGTTGAAGGGACACCAAGGCAAAAGAGAGCCATGAAGACAACTTACTTTCTATCAAGTTTTCTCAGACAAAAATGATTTCACCTTATAGAAAGGGCACATTGGCAAACCAGTTATGCACCAAATCCTTTATCTATCCCGTCAGTAAGGTTTGATTTTCAAGAGCCACAACAGCAAGTAAGAAGAGCAACTTGCCATTGGTGCAATGGTAACTCAAACCCTGAACCTATACTGTAAATGGCTTGAAAATAAAAAGGACAGTAATAAATGACAAATGTAAAGGTCATCACAACTACAGCAGATACAAGGGGGAAGGAACACATAAATAATGAAAATTAAAAGTTAAAGTCTGTTTTGTTTAACAACACCACTAGAGCACATTGATTTATTCATCATTGGCTATTGGATGTCAGACATTTGGTAATTTTTATATATAGTCTTAGAGAAGAAACACGCTACATTTTTCCATTAATAGCAAGGGATCTTTTATATGAGCCATCCCAAAGACAGGATAGCACATACGACGGCCTTTGATATACCAGTCATGGTGCACTGGCTGGAACAAGAAATAACCCAACGGGCCCACTGACGGGGATCAATCCCAAACCGATGGTGCATCAAGTGAGTGCTTTACCACTGGGCTTCGTCTTGCCCCCATAAATAATGATTACTGTTGGCTAAGAATGTCACAAGATAATTATGGTACAATAGAGGTGGTGTTCTTCAACAACATTTTTGAATTGAGAAACTCTTATAAGATGCAACCTAGGTTTATTTCAATGAAATCAGCTTATTTTGTTGTTCTAAATATGGTGTTGAACCTGCACCCCCCCCCCCCCCCCCCCCCCCCCCATCTCCCAGACCTGACAACCCTGTCCAATTGATTGAAAAATAAAATCTATCCTGGTGTACAAACCTCTGATATCACACAGTCGAGCCATCTGCGTGTTTTGTTGGATGCCGAAATCATTAATACTGTCTCGGATCTTCTGTGCCAGACCCAGCGATGGGATGTGAATAACAACTCGCTTAGATGTCTTGATTCTGTCCCAGGACGCAGCAAATTTCTAAAATTACAAAATCCAGTGCTTAATTCTATGTGTACACAGGAAAAAACAACCACATTGGTCGCAAAGGTAACATTATTTCCCAGGTTTCACTGTCCACAATATATGTCTTAAGTTTGAAAACAATGACTTAAAACTGAAGATTAAATCCTCATGTATAAATAGTCCTAAAAGTATTTGAAGAGTTATTTTCCAAAAACGCAATCCACACCAATTTCACGATTTTTAAATTAGCCATGAAAGTATTCTGATTTTGGTACCAATCAACAATATGACAGTAAAGTTTCCATCAAAATGTTGTCTATGCCCACTGATCAGGATGTTAAAACTGTGCTTCATATGATACAGTGAAACCTATCCAAACCAGACCCTGAACAAACTGCAATGCTGTGAAAACCGGCCAAGTGACATACATGTAGTCTTAAATTTTATAAATTCTAAAATGTGATTCTCTATACACCAGGCTCCATATTCATAAACATACTTAAGTCAATGTATGATACTTATCTTTGTACTTTATATGTATTTAGGTATCATACATTGACTTAAGTACGTTTATGAATATGGAGCCAGATCCTGTCTAAATCAGATAAATATTATGTCCCCAGTGTAATCCGTTTTAGACAGATTTCACTGTATATACTAAATCATGTTGCAGAATTATTTTTTTCTTTCAAAATAATATAAAGGGATACATCACGTTTTGGAAATGACCTTTTTATTTATAAAATAGCGATCTTTGTTGTAACCACAACACATCAATTTTGAATATTTAATCAAAACACATTGACCTTTAATTTGATAACAACAGAGTGAATATTTAATCATAAAACAAATGTTTCATTCACCAATTACTTACACAAGTCTAGTTTTATGTAACCTATTTTTTGTACTCTCATAAAGTTTTGTCTCATAAACTCATAAACACAATGACATCATATGAGATCTCAAATGTCTGCAGTCTGATGCTGGATCGGTCGGACTGTGACAGACAGGTAAGAAATTTTTATGAAAAATATATTATACCTTTGCTCTGAATTTGAAGTTTTCCAACTGGTCCGCCCGACTTCGTACCAGCTGGTGTCGAACTTTGACCATCTTAATGTGCATGATCCACGATATTGCGATGACTCCAGCCGCCCACTTGTGTTTCCGGTACTCGAGATATGCGATTCGGTCGCAGTACATTCGCCAAGTCGACTGAATTGTTGTGGCGGCCAGATCTTGACCATTCATACCAAGAAATTTACGACCCTAAAAGTAAAAAAAACCAAACCTATTATGTTCATATATGTAAATATTGTACAAATGTCCCATTTCGAATAAAAGATTAGATGTCAAACTTATTAAAAATAATCATAGCTCTTTAGTTTTCAGTTGTGTTAGTCTTAAATGTGGATAAAATAAAACATGTGCATGTAACTAACTTCTGTTATCGTAAAATTATTAATTATGCTTAGGACATGGCCTTTTGTAAATTTGTCCCTGAAAGAGAAAACAAAATTTTAGAAAATCATGTAGCACAGTTAAGCAAGTTTATACTAAATTTGTGAATGTTATACATCAATAAATTTCCCCCAAATTACAAACAATTCTTATACAGTGAAACCCCTCTAAACCGGACATCCTTAGGACCAAGACAACTGTCTGGTTTTCAGAGGGATCCGGTTTAGAGAGGTTAAGTTCTGTACTGGTTTTGAAAAAGCCACTTGTAAAGTGTCTGGTTTTGTGGGAATTTTGGTTAACAGAGGGTCTGGTCTTGAGAGGTTTCACTATAATTACAAACAAGACAACTACTTAATATATTTAATTAAAAATACACATAAATAGAAAATAACTAGTTATTGATGTCGGATATCTGCTTTATCCTGTGAAGGTAAGAATGGGAAATTCTGCGAGGCTCTGCCGAGCAGAATTTCTCATTTGACCTGAACAGGATCAAGTAGATATCTGATGTCATTAACTAGTTATTATTTTTTATCCTGCAGACCATAAAAATTAAGGCAAAAAGCTATTATTTCTGTTATTTCAGTCACTGTTAAGTCACATGAACGATTTTGTAATGTAGCTGTGCGTGTGACGTCACTCGAGTGACGTCAAAAGTCATATCCTGCTACTAGCAAGATACGACTTTGCTTTATCCGTCATCCTATTTTGTCAATAGAAATGGTGGTTGCAGGATAAATCAGTTTATAGCATCCTTTCAATGACCTTTTTATGTAATGATATGTTCCATTTGTTGTAATGACATCATTTTCGGGACAATATTATTTTTTTTAGTGATGTTGCCCATGCAATCAGAATAGAATAAATCATGTGATAGCGAAAAGTTTGTAAAATAATTTTTTAATTTAACAACAACAAAAAAAAAAT
Source organism: Gigantopelta aegis (assembly GCF_016097555.1). Classification (NCBI taxonomy): domain Eukaryota; kingdom Metazoa; phylum Mollusca; class Gastropoda; order Neomphalida; family Peltospiridae; genus Gigantopelta; species Gigantopelta aegis. Next base: position 12,644,865 of record NC_054700.1, on the reverse strand, counting down.
TAAAAAAATTAAAGAACAAAAAACAAAAAAAAAACCCTCAAAGATGGTTCTCCAAGTATTGTTACTCACTGGTTTTGTAACCATGGCCTCAACATCGTCACGGTTCACAATCACACACAGAAGATGTTCTATGCTGGGTGGCCGCTCCAGTTCAAACTCCATCGACAGATCTGCTAACCTGAACAAATAGATCAAATTCAACGGCAATATAGAGCACAAAGATTTAAAATCCGTCCCTTGAAATTTGGGTCATCATGCAATGGTAATTTGGTACCAAAAATAACAAAGTAAATACTCAGTAATGATAAAAGGATAGGATAGGAAATGTTTTATTTAACGACACACTCAACACATTTTATTTTCGGTTATATGGCACTGGACATATGGTTAAGGACCACACAGATATTGAGAAAGGAAACCCGCTGTCACAACTTCATAGGCTACTCTTTTCGATTAGCAGCAAGAGATCTTTTATATGCACCATCCCACAGACAGGATAACACATACCACAGCCTTTAATATACCAGTCGTGGTGCACTGGCTGGAGCATGAAATAGCCCAATGGGTCCACTGACATGGATCGATCCCAGACGGACCGTGAATCAAGCGAATGCTTTACCACTGGACTACGTCCCGCCTTCAGTAAGGATAAAAATGCTGTTATTTAAATTATAATCCACTTGGAGCAGCTTATTGTGGCTGCTGATATTTGTTGCAAATTTCGAGGGTAAAAATCCTGTGCAATCAAAATACCAGTTACATTGTGGGTTTTCTTTTTATCACAGATATTGGACTACATGTATGTGGTTAAATGCATGACATCTGGTAATTATTTAAGGATTGTCCGTTATTTCTTTTAAATTCATCGGGGTATGAACAAAAACAAAATCATCCGCAAACTGTGTGAATCAGTGAAGCCGTTCTCACATAAGTTTGGGGATGATTTCCTTTTGTTCATACCCCGATGAACGTAAAAGAAATGACAGACAATACCTATAATTAAATTTGAATGATACTTGCTAATAATAACACTAAAACTTCATACTTTATTTTGCATTACTTTTGGTCCATAAACAATAACGCTCAATAAGACAGCTTGCCCATATAAAATGATGTCATATATAAGCCCTGATGATGTAATTTTTATGTTCATCTAGAACTGAACAAACTCATGTTACTATGTCTGGACTGATGGGATGACGTTATGTTGTAATGAATTTAACAGGAAATTTAATTATATATTTTTTAACTCATCTGTTAGAATATTTGGTACATAATTGGCAAACAGACTACTACATGTACCTGCATTTTCTGTAGTTATGATTATGTGAAACATAAATTAAAGTGAAAGGAATATTAGACTCCATCATATGCGGTCAAAAGGGATAGAAAACGTACACCCAAGGTGGTGGAAATATTACCAATGCCGTAATACTCCCCATGTTAAATTCAGTGACGTCATAGCCCTTGCAAGACAGATTTATTCTGCATGGGCTGACGTCATGGAATGGGGCTGTCTTGCATGGCTAGGAATGGGAGAAAATAATGTTTGCCATGAGCCAGAAAATTCTGATGAAAGTAGAATTCTCTTAGTACCTTTTATAAGATGTGAAAATTATAGGTTGGCGTGTGCTGCACAGAGGAGTAGTTGATTACAGACAATATATCTTAAACAACTAGATGTAAAGAAATTACTATTTTAAACCTACATCTAGAAACTAACTTTTAGCCACAAACGCCATACGATAAGATGAGTAAAACAACTTTGTACTTACTTATCTCCATTCACAAAGGCAATTGGCACAGAGAATCTTGTCAACATCCTCTCCAAATGTTTCAGTGTTGTTACAATACTGGAAAAAATAAAATAAAATTTAAAAATCATATACTGCATCACTTTACCTAAAATTAAGCTATTTGATTATTTTTTTATCTAGCCACTTTGAAATTACACGTAGGTGTTGGGATAATTACATCAACAACACAAACAGCCTTTTTCTATGTGCATTGTTTTTGATGCAGCATGCATGCTACTGGTATTAGAAAAAACACCACCATTCATATGAAAACAAACTATTGATAACCATCAAATTGATTTCTTGATGAATCCATGTTTATTCTTCTGCGCCTGTGCAGTGGCGTAGCGTGGGTTGCCAGCACCTGAGGCAAGGCAAATATTGCACCCCCTAACCAATGGACCGTTAGCACTCTCCGAGTCCCTTCCACCTGTCCAGAATGTTGCGCCCAGGGCAACCGCCGCAGTGGCCCCACCCATGCTATGCCACTGCGCCTGTGTCACACATTGTGCACGTGGAACATGGCCTAACCCTTTTTAACAGTTAATGTCATTTTGCTGAAAGAAACTGACAATGGACAAAACATTTCTGACTCTTGAAATATAGGGTTTTCCAGTGAGCTTTTCATCAACAGGAACAGTTTGTACATAGCTCTAAAATCTGGAATAATATTGACGATTTAACTACTCTGATTTTGTAGCCAGAAAAAGGAATTGGTGAAATACAGCAAATCACTTAATGACTACAATGAAGAAATAAACTGCAATATAAAATCTTATAAAACATATTAGTTGAAAAACAGCAATTGAATTACTGCATTCCAAACATGCCTTCTCTTCATCCCATACAGTACACAATTCTTGGATTGAAAAATTACTATGCCATAAGGACTCTGTATTTGGAGATATAGTGAGCCAGATACCAATACACCTGAGAGAGAGAGAAAGAGAGAGAGAGAGAGAGAGAGAGAGAGAGAGAGAGAGAGAGAGAGAGAGAGGAGAGAGAGAGAGAGAGAGAGAGAGAGAGAGAGAGAGAGAGAGAGAGAGAGAGGAGAGGAGAGAGAGAGTTGAGGGAGGTGGAGGAAGAGATGAGAGAAGAGAGAGGAAGAGAGAGAGAGAGAGAGAGAGAGAGAGAGAGAAGAGAGGGAGAGAGAGAAATAGTGGAGGAGGAGAGAGAGAGGAGAGAGAGAGAGAGAGAGAGAGAGAGAGGAGAGAGAGAGAGAGAGAGGGAGGGAGAGGAGAGGAGAGGAGGGAGAGGGAGGGAGAGAGAGAGAGAGTGTGTATGTGTGTTTGTAGGTTTGTGTGAGTATGGCACCCCAGCACCCTCCCACCAGGTCCCTGTCAGACACGAGAGAGAGAGAGCCCGAGATCCTGTGTTTGTAGGTGTACCCCCACCTGTCCCTGCCGAGATCCCAGGTGTACCCACCTGCCCCAGGTGAGACAGTAGTGCTGTTTGAAGGCCAGGAACTCAGGCTGGGTCTCCTTGACATGTCCGTTCTGTATGGCAAATCGATGACTCAGCGTCTTCAAGTCACCACTAGCTGGGGTGGTTGGAGGGGGCTGTAATGAACAATAATACAAAAAAGTTTTTTTTAAATTATGTTAATTAATTTTTATTTTATTCCACTGTCCCCTTTTCTTTCTCTCCTTTGAATCTTTGACTTCCACAGTTATTTTAGCAATAATTAAAAAAATACCCAGGTAATTGTTTTTTTCTCTAATGAATATGATGAGAAAAATACATTTTAAAAGGAATTAAAGCTGATTTAGTAGCCCCTTGTAGTATAAAGTCACCTATCTTAAGAGGATAGCTTACTTACACTCCTCAACCATTTAACATAATACAAACGTATGTAAATATATTTTAAAATGAGACAAATAAAACTTAATAGGAATAGTTAGACTAGGATATACCCTATGAGAATTAGATTATGATCCAATTAAAAAACAAAACAACCCAAAACACCCCCTACAACAAAACAAAACATATGCCCTTCCCCAACAACTTCATAAATGTAAATACAAAACAGAATCATATAACATCCATTGAAAGAAATATCTGACTGAAACATCTAAATTTTATAAAACAAAACAAAATCCTAAATTTTCTTACAACTGATTCAAAACTTACTTAAAATATTAAAACTTAAAATCTGTTCAAGCTCCGTTAAAATAGTATTGGAATTAGAAAAATGTGATATGTAAGCATTTTAATTAGTAATAGTATAATAATGTAATATAACACTTCTACAGACAAAATGATATAAAAGCATACATTTATTAAAAATAACAAGTACAATATACCGGTACATATAAATATACATATAACAAAATGTTACAACATTTAAAAAGAGGAAGTTTTGCTGAAGATTTTGAACTAGTAAAAAGACATGCAGTCAAAGCACATGTTGACAGGAAGCTGGAACTTGCATAGGACATAGAAAAATGCTGTGTGCATGGGACATGCTCAGAGATCACATCTATTGATAAGGACAATATGACAGACATGCCATGACAGTAGCCAGTGAGAAATAAAATAATGAATGAATAATTAAAGGGACATACCCTAGTTTTTAAACACTAAGGTATATTTTCTCACTATAAGAGCCGTTTATGATCACTGAACTCAAACATTACTTATATTTTATTGTTTAGATTATCCATTTCCATACAGCCGAAGTGTTTCTGGCTATCCTGGTGTTTCTAATACCACAAAATGCATTTTTCATATTTTTAAAAATGCACGTGCATCTGAGAAGTAACTGTAACGGAGTCTCGTTTTAGTTTAGTTTTAAGGGTATTTCAATGTCACAGACTCTTGTTTCACTCCGTTGTATCCAACTTTTCTACAGGTTTGTAAATTAACCAACTTAGTATCCATTTTTACGGGTTGAAACTAGAGTCTAGGTAAACATTATGCCTTAGTGTTTAAAAACTAGGGTCTGTCCATTTAATGATAGATGTATACTATTACATCACAGATATAATGCAGGGCTCATGCTGTCCATTGCTAGATTAGCCAATTGTTAATTTTAATAAAACAAGAGTACCGGTGAGGTACATGATATGCCCGTCACGAGTTTGATGGAAAACCATATCTATATTAATTATGAATATGTTACGGGTATGATTCAATTCTAATTATGACCTAGTAATTGTATGTGACATACCACCATCCAAGTTGTTCCTACATGTGAGGTTTGATGGTCCTCATCCGTATGCAAGATATGGTCAGGACAAGGATTTAATGTTATGTGCAGTAGACCATGAAAACTACATGTAGGTCACAGTGATCTAGTAATATTATGTGACACACTGCCATCCCAAGTTGTTTCTAAATGTGAGGTTTGATGGTCCTGTATGCATCTGTTTGCAAGATATGGTCCGGACAAGAAAAAGTTAACAGACGGACATATGTACAGACAAACGTACAATGCCATACCATAATACGACCCATCATAGGCAGGTGTGTGAAAACAGCTACAACATTTGGTCTTTGGCTATGGCAGTTAAATAATGAAATACACCATATAAATGACCAAATTCAAGCTTAATTCATATTTGACGAATGATAGCTTAAAGTTAACTGTGGGTATTGTACTAAAATCTGAATAATCATATTAGGAAATAATTTGTTCAGTAGTGCACCTTGAATGTTGATGTCCCATGAATACTGGTAGTTCAACCAAGTTTGAAAAATATAATGCATATGAATATAACTAAAGCTGAAAGTAAGAATGACAGGCAGAGTGGCAATTTACAATATAGATTTACAAGATTTATTAACAGAATCCCAAGCCTTACAGAAGAGGTTCCCACCACTCACAAAGTTTTTGGAATCTCGATAATTTGTCTGGACCAATAAATTCTTGATTCCACTGGCCATGATTACAAATATTTTTCTGTATGACTGAAATGCTATGAACCTTACTAGTTCAATAATTTAACATGTTCCTGTGAGTTTATGTAAAAACATTTATCTTTCAGCCAAACAATATTTAGCACTATTTTTTATTTTTAGAGTTATTGTGTATAATGTTAATGACATTTATTTATTAACACATACATGTAGTTATTAAATATCTAGACTGAAATAAAACTGCTACAAAACATAATCGTGATCACAGTATAGTGGTATAAACTATTATTATGTGATTTAGCAAACTCAAGAATTAGGAAAATATAACTAAATGTCATGCAGATAGCTGCAATTTTGTTTTAAAACATGGTAACACCTTTCAAATGTAGGATAATTTCAAACCAAAAATAATTAACATGTGTATGTCTTTATTGCAAGTAGACATTTACAAAAAAAAGTGCCATGTGATTATAACACTGATGTGAATGCAAGAATGTTCACATATAATATTAAATTTACCCCTATATCAGACCAACAGATGGACAGACAGCAATATAAGACTCTGCAATGTATAATATACATGTAGATGTATAAGAACAGGTTTGTTTATGGTGAATTTCACAGTACTTTATAAAGTAATTTACCAAAATTGATGGTGCTGCCAGTTTTGAGGGCTGTTAACAAAGATAATTTTGCTGGAATAAAACATTGCTGAGCCAAAAATATTCATAAAGCTTGATTTAAGATATTAAAGCCAGTGACTATCTTAGTAAATTGACGCATACTGAAGGACACAAAACTGACCTTTTCCCCCCACTATGCATAATGTATGATAAAATATATAACAGAACTGAGTAACATCTATTGAAAATGTAAACAGGAACTGTTGCACAGTAATAGCAGGGTGATGGGAGAATATTTTATAATTGAAAAAAAAAATCAATTGATAAGTTTGCGATGAATTACTTTTAAATAATAATGATTTGCATTTTATCCACTTTCTCGTATTTTTTTGCAATCACATAATAACAAAACATTTGTCAAAGAGTCAATTAAAGTAAAATACTTCACATATGAATTTGTGATTTTGACAGATTTAATATTTAGGAAATATTTTGTATTTGTTTAAAGCACTATTATACATTCCAAGAACTAACAAAAAATATTCATTTAAGAAGTTGAAATATATATAATTTATATGTAACAGTAAGCAGATAGATTCAATTTCAAAATAGAAATGTGTATGATTGAATAGAGATAAAAAATACTGATTTTAAATCATCGCCAACTTATTAAAATGATTGAAGCTGAATTGGATATAAGTGACAAAGAGAAACAGTCAATAAATATGACAATGTTTACCAGTGGAACTAATGAAGGAAACTGAAAAGTAGTAACAACAATTTTAATAATTATGACATCTATGATACAAATAACCTTAAAATTGTTCTATGTAAACTTCCTTATTACAATTATAATTCACAATTTTTAAAGTAAATAAATATGGACATCTTCAAAAATCAACAGCTGAATAAAAGAAACAAGAAGTAAACAGGAGGTAAACATAAACATAACGATTAAATTTTAACAAAATTAACAAGGAACATAAGGACAATCAGAAAGCTTCAGTAATAAAACTAACGACTAACAAATAACAACAATAACACTTAAACGATAATAAAACTAATGTTAAATTAATGCTTTGTCAACCACTAATTACAAACAATAATTACATGTAGGAAAGACGTTTTCAATAAATGAAATCGGACATTATTTACATTTTATTGTTTAGATATCCGTTTTCATATATCTGAAGTGTTTCTGGTCATTCTGGTTTTCTAATACAGTCAAACCTCGCCAAACTGGACCCTCTGTAAACCGGAATTCTCTCCAAACTGGACCCTCTGTAAACCGGAATTCTCTCAAAACTGGACGTTTTTCATGGTCCCCTTTTAAATATCAGTACAAAAGATAATCTCTTTAAACCGGACACCCCTTAAAACCAGACAATTTACTTGGTCCCAAGGGTGTCTGCTTCAGGGGGGTTTCATTGTACCACAAAACTTATTTTTCATATTTTTTAAAATGGGTATACCTCTGAAAGGTAATGGTTATGGACACAAGCTCTAATCTATTTTTTAAGGGTTATTTCCACATTTCAATGGCACAGACACTTGTTTCACTTTATAGTAACTTTATAGCCAGAGAAAGAGAGAGAACCTTTTTAACATGCCCCTATACCACTAAGGTTTCGGGCATTTATATCCAGATATGTTACATGTTCGTAGATTAATAAAACTTAAGTGTCCATTTTTATGGGTTAAAACTAGGATTTGCGACTTTAAGACTCAGGCTGAGAAAAGTTTTACATTAATTAAAAGTCCTAACAGACTGAGTTACTAGATTTTTAGAACATCTCTTGCCCTATGAGTTAATTTTTTATTTTTTGTTAATTATTTAAATTCCTATTCCTAGACAGAATTTTAAGCTTAAGGATAACTTGTGTCCAAAACTTAACAGTTCAACAAAATTGGTTTATGAAACAAATTTATTTATTGGTTGTAGAATTCCCTTTTCTATGCAGCTATTGAGTTCTTTCCATTCCAGGACTGAGCACTGCATTAAAAGTGCATAGAAATGTGTATACTAAAAACTGTCACATACAAGACAACACATACTACAGCTGCTGATCACAAAACTGACTTAAAGGAACGGAAAAACTTGTAATAAGGTCATCACCTACCATCCCTCAATTTGTCACATGTGGCTGTTCAAAGCATTAATTTATCTTTTGAACTAACAATAAAGGTTAGCACATTAATTTACCTCTTCAGATTCCTGCTAAGAAAATATTAAAAAGCAACTTATGAATAAAGTATCTCGACAATACATTAAAAATGGTTTCAACTATAGTTATTAGGCAGTGTAAACTATGTTATTACCGTTAGTACAAGTTTCTATTGTTATATTACACACTACTTATAATGTATTGCTTATATTTTTAGTTTTGGCATATCCAGTGTATTTCTGGACATCCTGGCTCTTGTAATAGCTCAAAATGTATTTTATATGCAGCAGAATAGAGACTTATCTTGTGAATAGTAATGCATGAGTACTCGGGTAATCGGGCAGGGGTCAAGTCTAGCATGACTTGAGTCCGTTCACAGGACTCGAGTACCCGTGCAAGGAAGAGCACTATATAGTAAACATTATATTTTTATGGCATTTTGCCATATGCTTAACGCCAGTTACACAAATGTACATTATAGGGCTATAAGACATGGAGTGAAAACAAAATTTGAATGTGTGGAATGCAATACAATAGCATGATTGGGCATCCATGTTCAGCACTGGAATTAAGGTGCATAATGCTATTTGACTTTATCCCTTAAGGTAGAGTAAACTCAAACAAGAGATTTATGTGCTGGAAAGATCCATACCCAGACCACCAACATATACTGACACTTTAACAAATGAAAAACGCGTAATTTTTGAGTTAATAAAAACCATGATTATTCATGCTAACTGGGGGCAGCCATTTTGTTTAGTTTTTGTGACGTCCGGTGGTATAGCTTGGGGCGAAGTGACGTCAGCTCTGTCCACCTGCTCTATGCACAGTGTAAACAAACGCTCTAATTTACGACAAGGTGCTTCGCTTTCATCAACATGACTTGTAAAACAACATAAATGACTTGATAGTATAATAAACTATTTAACTAAATATATTTCAATTTGCATCAATAGAACAAAATGGAGTTATAGTATTTTTCTTTTTTAAAAAATCCAAAGAAAAAAATACATATTATTAAGCCTATTGGTATGCTACGTTCGAGCAAAAACGACCACTCATGATACCCAAGTGATAATTATCTTTTTTTGGGGACTACGTAATTGGTCAGTTTTGTGATTTTAGATGGGAAAGTCTACTTAATCAAGGGTTTTACAGGATTACTTACAGTAATAAAACAAGATGGCTGATTGATTATGATTAGAGGGATGTCCATGCGGTTAACATACAATACCCTGTGATCTTAATAAAAGAGACACGTCTTTTTAGTGTGTCTAGACACAGTGTCTGTGGACCATCTAAATATACACCTGCCAATCAGGAACCACAGGTACAGGCCACGGAAAGAAAATACCAATTAACTAAGAAAACACTCCGATTATTATTTCAGTACGTGGGTTAATTTAAGAACAAACCATAATACAGTTATTTCAATACTTTGACAGTGGTGGTTTATTTTGTATTAAAAGTAATATATAATTGTTGCTGGCTTACTGGGATGCCTATTATTACAGAATATTGCGACACATCCGCAAAAATCAGGTATGTTTAGTTTTTTCAGTTCGAAGACTAATTCCTGACGTGACACGTTAGGTATTACATAACCACCAGCTCACCAGAGGGCGTATTCACTGGTATGGTACAAAATGGCTGCGCCCGTTATATATAATAGCTGTCACATTTAACCGTTTTATTAATTAACTATACGATTATACTTGTTGATATTAAGCAATAATGTGCATTATATATCGTTGAATATGCATACCAGGTCAAATGCCTTGATTGTCCCTTCCTTTAGTGTCATTATCATCTAGTGTAAGTGTCAGGTACTCGGGGCCGGACCGAGTTTGACCCTGGAGTACCCCAATATGTTGGACTCGTGGAGGCCCTACTTGTGAAATAGCGTAAGTAACTTTAAGCGAACAAAATTATAATTATGATGAATAAACAAAGCTTTTACATATGAAATCATTCCAAAAAAATAATAATTCAAAAGACTATCTATTGTTTCCTGTCATTGTTAATATTTTCTTAACCTTTTAATGACTAGATTTATATATTAAATACATTTTTGTATTTAGAAAACCAGTGACTATAAATTCACTGTGATTCTGGTCATCCTAATGGTTTTTTTTATCCCACTGCCCCTTTTCGTTTCTCTCCTTTGAATTCCATCTCATTTCTTTCCGATCTGGCAACTCCTCCTATCTTTCAACTTCTTTCACTATCCACATCCATATCCCAGTCCTTGTCTCTCCAACCACGACAGGTGCTTGTCTCTTGTGGCTATCTGTGCCACTCACATGCCATTCTCCATCAGCTTTTACCTGTGGGCTTAGTCTGACCACTTCGGGGAATGTTCAGTAGTTACTTCTGGCATTGTTAAGAGGCACTTGTAACCACCTACTACATGTATACACCCCTACTACCGGCGGTTGTTAGTGCTGTGGGTCAGACCAGCTTTATTAGCAGCAGAGGCCTAGGATGCCAGGTGCATGCAGGGAAACACACAGAGACTGCACCCATGGAAGAAGCTGAGACAGGTAGGTGATGGTGTGGACAGCTCAGAAGACAAGAGTAAGAGGAGACGGATTAAATGGGTCGAAACAGATTGAAATCCTGGGAGAAATTGGAAAGTTTTTTATATTAAGATAATGAGAATGATAGGCAGAGGGTGATAGATGAGAAAGATGAATAAATGTGTGAGCCAGCTTTCACGGGATTTGAACCACTGTCATAAGCTTGACTGTCCAGCAGCTTATCCACTAGACCACAGAGCTCATTGGTCATTCTAATGTATGTAGTAATTCTAACTTCAATTTATTTCCTAATATTTCTATTTTTTGTGTGTGTGCGAAATTAATGACCAGACACATGTTGAATATACAGACACTGATTTTCTAAACAAGAAAAAAAACCCCTGATATTTATACAAGACAATGTATTTGATAGGTAATTTTATTTGTTAAAATTACTCTATTAGCCAGGACTATGTTACCATGGCAACAAATCCAGGACAGTCTCCTAAAACTCTATTTTATTATCACTGGTGTTTTTCTCCTAATTATTTTTCACATAAAATAACACAAAAAGGATTACGCATACCAGTGGCTGCAATGGCATCTCAAACGTCCGTACGGTGGCCGGTGTTTTGTTGCGACCAGATGCCGACGATTCCCGCGTTCTGGATGCAGGCTGTGGTGTCGGTCGAGGCGTTGGTGCCGACGGGAACGATGTGACTGCCGACTTGGGCTCGTTTTCAGTCACTGGGTTAGACACGTCCAGATGGACTAGAGCTAGTCCTGGCATCATCTCTGAAAAACAGTAACAGTTACAATTGGCTATAGGAGCTGGTATCTTGCCATCGACAAACAGTAACAATTAAAACTGGCTACAGGAGCTGGTATCTTGCCATCGACAAACAGTAACAGTTAAAACTGGCTACAGGAGCTGGTATCTTGCCATGGACAAACAGTAACAGTTAAAACTGGCTACAGGAGCTGGTATCTTGCCATGGACAAACAGTAACAGTTAAAACTGGCTACAGGAGCTGGTATCTTGCCATGGACAAACAGTAACAGTTAAAACTGGCTACAGGAGCTGGTATCTTGCCATGGACAAAGAGTAACAGTTAAAATTGGCAACAGGAGCTGGTATCTTGCCATTGACAAAGAGTAACAGTTAAAATTGGCTACAGGAGCTGGTATCTTGCCATCGACAAAGAGTAACAGTTAAAATTGGCTACAGGAGCTGGTATCTTGCCATCGACAAAGAGTAACAGTTAAAATTGGCTACAGGAGCTGGTATCTTGCCATCGACAAAGATTAACAGTTAAAATTGGCTACAGGAGCTGGTATCTTGCCATCGACAAAGAGTAACAGTTAAAATTGGCTACAGGAGCTGGTATCTTGCCATCGACAAAGAGTAACAGTTAAAATTGGCTACAGGAGCTGGTATCTTGCCATCGACAAAGAGTAACAGTTAAAATTGGCTACAAGGGCTGGTATCTTGCCATCGACAAACAGTAACAGTTAAAATTGGCTACAGGAGCTGGTATCTTGCCATCGACAAAGAGTAACAATTAAAATTGGCTACAGGAGCTGGTATCTTGTCATCGACAAACAGTAACAAACCTAACCTAACAGAGTCTGTGCCTTGACATTGAGGCTGATAGTAAACATAACCTGACACAGGAGTTAGTACCTTGCCGTGGAGACCATAACAAACTTAAACAAGACAGAATTGGTAATTTACATGTACCACTGATGCTGAGAGATGACCATAACATAGTTGTGCCTTGCTAGAGAGACTAGCAAGAAATCTGAAAGAGTTCATACCTTGCCCCTGAGGCTAACAGTCATTCTGATAGAGTTGGTGCCTTGTCATTTAGGCTAACAGCAAACATGAGAGAGTTGGTGCCTTGTCATTGAGGCTAACAGCAAACCTAAGAGAGTTGGTGCCTTGTCATTGAGGCTAACAGCAAACCTAAGAGAGTTGGTGCCTTGTCATTGAGGCTAACAGCAAACCTAAGAGAGTTGGTGCCTTGTCATTAAAGCTAACACAAACCTAAGAGAGTTGATGCCTTGTCAATGAGGCTAACACAAACCTAAAAGAGTTGGTGCCTTGTCATTGAGGCTAACACAAACCTAAGAGTTGGTGCCTTGTCATTGAGGCTAACACAAACCTAAGAGAGTTGGTGCCTTGTCATTGAGGCTAACACAAACCTAAAGATTTGGTGCCTTACCACCAGGGCTTTCGATTGCACCAAAGCTGAGGCAATAATGGGAGTGCGCAAAATAAGCATGCCCAAAATAAACAAGCCCAAATTAAGTACAAACATGCTACCCTCAAAACCTTTCAACTCAGAATAATAGAATATAATACTGAATTAGATTAAAATAATGTGAAATGCATTTTTGAATATCTATAACTCTTTACCAGCTATTATTGACATGACTACACTAAAAACAATCTTGGTGTGCTCAGAACAGACAAAGAGTCTGTTGTGTCCAATCTAGTGAGATCTAAAGCCCTGACAACTGAAACTAACAGCAGACCTGAGAGAGCTGATGCCTTATTATAGAGGCTAACAACAAACCTGACATTGGTGCCTTGCCATTGAAGCGTGTAACAATCCTAACCTGAAAGAGTTGGTGCCTTGCCATTGAAACTAACACAAACCTAACCTGAAATAGTTGGTGCCTTGCCATTGAAACTAACAGCAAACCTAACCTGAGAGAGTTGGTACCTTGCCATTAAAGCTAACAGTAAACCTAACCGGAGAGAGTTGGTACCTTGCCATTAAAGCTAACAGCAAACCTAACCGAAGAGAGTTGGTACCTTGCCATTAAAGCTAACAGCAAACCTAACCGAAGAGAGTTGATACCTCGCCATTAAAGCTAACAGCAAACCTAACCTGAAAGAGTTGGTACCTTGCCATTAAAGCTAACAGCAAACCTAACCTAAAAGAGTTAGTACCTCGCCATTAAAGCTAACAGCAAACCTAACCTAAAAGAGTTAGTACCTTGCCATTATAGCTAACAGTAAACCTAACCTGAGAGAGTTGGTACCTTGCCATTAAAGCTAACAGCAAACCTAACCGAAGAGAGTTGGTACCTTGCCATTAAAGCTAACAGCAAACCTAACCGAAGAGAGTTGATACCTCGCCATTAAAGCTAACAGCAAACCTAACCTGAAAGAGTTGGTACCTTGCCATTAAAGCTAACAGCAAACCTAACCTAAAAGAGTTAGTACCTTGCCATTAAAGCTAACAGCAAACCTAACCTAAAAGAGTTAGTACCTTGCCATTATAGCTAACAGTAAACCTAACCTGAGAGAGTTGGTACCTTGCCATTAAAGCTAACAGCAAACCTAACCGAAGAGAGTTGATACCTCGCCATTAAAGCTAACAGCAAACCTAACCTAAAAGAGTTGGTACCTTGCCATTAAAGCTAACAGCAAACCTAACCTAAAAGAGTTAGTACCTCGCCATTAAAGCTAACAGCAAACCTGACATTGGTGCCTTGCCATTGAAGCGTGTAACAATCCTAACCTGAAAGAGTTGGTGCCTTGCCATTGAAACTAACACAAACCTAACCTGAAATAGTTGGTGCCTTGCCATTGAAACTAACAGCAAACCTAACCTGAGAGAGTTGGTACCTTGCCATTAAAGCTAACAGTAAACCTAACCGGAGAGAGTTGGTACCTTGCCATTAAAGCTAACAGCAAACCTAACCGAAGAGAGTTGGTACCTTGCCATTAAAGCTAACAGCAAACCTAACCGAAGAGAGTTGATACCTCGCCATTAAAGCTAACAGCAAACCTAACCTGAAAGAGTTGGTACCTTGCCATTAAAGCTAACAGCAAACCTAACCTAAAAGAGTTAGTACCTCGCCATTAAAGCTAACAGCAAACCTAACCTAAAAGAGTTAGTACCTTGCCATTAAAGCTAACAGCAAACCTAACCTAAAAGAGTTAGTACCTTGCCATTATAGCTAACAGTAAACCTAACCTGAGAGAGTTGGTACCTTGCCATTAAAGCTAACAGCAAACCTAACCGAAGAGAGTTGATACCTCGCCATTAAAGCTAACAGCAAACCTAACCTAAAAGAGTTGGTACCTTGCCATTAAAGCTAACAGCAAACCTAACCTAAAAGAGTTAGTACCTCGCCATTAAAGCTAACAGCAAACCTAACCTAAAAGAGTTAGTACCTTGCCATTAAAGCTAACAGCAAACCTAACCTAAAAGAGTTAGTACCTTGCCATTATAGCTAACAGTAAACCTAACCTGAGAGAGTTGGTACCTTGCCATTAAAGCTAACAGCAAACCTAACCTGAGAGAGTTAGTACCTTGCCAGTAAAGCTAACAGCAAACCTAACCTGAGAGAGTTGGTACCTCACCATTAATGCTAACAGCAAACCTAACCTGAGATAGTTGGTGCCTTGCTCTTGTCGGCTGGGTTATGTAGCAGTGCTGGTTGACGTCTGATTGGCGACGGTTCCAGAGTGAGATGAGCTGCAGGCGGAATCAGTCCACGTTCTATCAGACTGCGGATTCCTTTACTGGCATCGTCTTCTGTGATCGGTGGAGGTGCTAGCTACACAAACAGGAAACTAGTTTTACATGGTGTGCAGTAATATCAGTGGTAGTTCAAAACTAGTTCTAATACTAGTTTTCAGTGACATTTCAGTATCAGTTTCCAGTAGCATTTTAATACAGGTTCTAATAAAGAAATATCACTAGGTTCAGTGGTATTTTAGTATTTGTTCCAGTGAAACAAACATCAATAAAAGTGAATTGAGTGACAAATAAATATAAAGAGATGAAAAAAAAAAAGAGAAGTAATTTTCAGTATATTATTTCTTGTTAAATATGAATAGAAGTGATACCTTTTTTTTTTTTTGTACACTAACCTATCATTTTTAAGGTTAATACTCATAAATCTTTGAAATTCAGACTGAATACTAACTGCATGCTATTTGTAAAGGTAAGACTTAATTAAAACCTTTTGTTCTAAGACTTTAAAAGTGTTTTATCCTGCAACCACTGTTTCTATTGGCTAATTATGATAACAGATTATTAATCAATGATTAAAGCAAACTCATAAATGTATACTAGCAGATTATGACTTATGACATCATGCATACATTACAAAATCACTAATTTGACCTCTAGGTCATTGTACAATGCAGGCAAAATAGCAGAAATAATTGTTTTTCCCCTGAATGTTTTATGGATTGCAGAATAAAAATAATAACTAGTTGATAACATAGGATATTGGTTTTATCCTGTTTGGGCTGAATGGGAAATTGAGCTTGGCAAGCCTTGAAGAATTTCCCATTCATGCCTTCACAGGATAAAGCCGATATTCTATGTTATTAACTATAGTTATTCTCTATAAAAACACAAGGGCAGCACTGCTTTATTTTATGCCATAAATCTGCATTCAACATGTTGCACTACATAGTCTGTAATCTGTTTTACCTGAGCATCGACTCTGTTAGCTTTAGGTAAGATGGTCAGGTGTTCCACTGTGGAGCCAGTAAGAGGCTTCAGAGGGATTTGCTGTAAAAACAAACAAAACACCAGTCAACAATACACAACGGAACACCAGTCAACAATACACAAGAGAACACCAGTCAACAATACACAAGAGAACACCAGTCAACAATACACAACAGAACAAGCAACAATATAAACAAATATGGCTATAAGCTACTGTGGCCTCGGTAGTGTCATGGTTAAGCCATCTCTCCCACCCAAAATGAGTTTAAACGACTCAGTGGGTAGGAGGTAAGACCACTATGTACACCCTTTTCTCTCTCACTAACCACTAACAACTAACCACTAATCCACTGTCCAGAACAGACAGCCCAGATAGCTGAGGAATGTGCCCAGGACAGTGTGCTTGAATCTTAATTGCATATAAGCATGAAAATAAGTTGAAATGAATGGGAAAAAAAAACTGTATAAAGAAACACTATCTCTAAAGAATGGGAAGGAAATGTTTTATTTAATGACACATTCAACACATTTTATTTACGGTTATATGGCGTCGGACATATGGTTAAGGACCACACAGATATTGAGAGAGGAAACCCACTGTCACCACTTCATGGGCTACTCTTTTCGTTTAGCAGCAAGGGATCTTTTATATGCACCATCCCACAGACGGCTAGCACATACCACAGCATTTGATATACCAGTCGTGGTGCACTGACTGGAGTGAGAAATTATAGCCCAATGGGTCCACCGACGGGGATCAATCCAAGACCGACAATGCATTAATCGAATGCTTTACCACTGGGCTAAGTCCCACCCTCTTAAAGAATAGGTAACCTGGTATAAACCATCAACTTTAAGGCTATAAGATACTGGGTTCGTATCCCCATACCAGCTCTCAACCAGAGTGCATATTAACAGCTTAATGAAGAGATATGTCAGGCAACTACATTGCCTTCTGTCTCACTAAGCACTTGTTGTTTAAAAATGTACAACTATTCCTTTGTTTTCCCTTGTGAAGAAATTGCATTTTGTATTATAATAGTAATTACAGCAAGCCTGAAAAATCAGTTTGTCTGTTTGTTTTGTTTAACGATACCACCAGAGCACATTAATTTATTAATCATCAGCTATTAGATGTTAAACATTTGGTAATTCTGATATATTGTCTTAGAGAGGAAACCCGCTACATTTTTCCGTTAATTGCAAGGGATTTTTCATATGCACCCATGGACAGGATAGCACATACCATGGCCTTTGATATGTGTCAGACATGTTGAACTGGCTGGAACAAGAAATTGCCCAACTGGCCCACTGACAGGTATTGATCCTAAACTGACTGTCCCACACCCCGTGAAGAATCTGTCTTAGATGTGAAAGACATGACTTACCCTTGGTTCTGGTTTCTGGGGTATGAGTGGAAGCTGGATTCCGTAATTGTCATTTAGAACGTTTCGGTTCTGTGCGTTATACGGGTTTGCCATTGCTCGGAGGTTGCACTGCTGCTTCAACTGAAAATTATAGATCAAAAATATAAACAAGTATTTATTTATTATTTTTTGCAAATAACTTTATTTTTATTCTAAAATTGATTTTTATAAAATGTTAAAATAAAACTGCATACATAAAACGGTGCCTATAAAATGTGTACAAGTGCATGTTTGTGTGTGTGTATTTGTGAGTGAGAGTGCCCATCTGTCTGTCCATCTTTTTGTATTAATAATCTCTCAAAGGCTGGATGTAAACAGTATGTCTATCTGTGTACATGTATGTGTATGTATGTAGTTATATTTTAAACATATGTATTCAGTTTGTGTTAGGTTCATTCCTGTTGACTGGGTAAGTCTATCTCGGTCTGTATTTTTGTTCTAAAGGTATGCATTCAGTTAGTGTTAGGTCCAGCCAGCCAGCCAACCAGCCTGTCTCTCTATGTGTGTCTGTCTCTCTCTCTGTGTCTCTCTCTGTGTGTCTCTCTGTGTGTCTGTCTGTGTGTCTGTCTCTGTCTCTGTCTCTCTCTCTCTCTCTCTCTCTCTCTCTCTCTCTCTCTCTCTCTCTCTCTCTCTCTCTCTCTCTCTCTCTCTCTCTCTCTCTCTCTCTCTCTGTCTGTATTTCTGTTCTAAAGGTCTGTAATCAGTTTGTGTTAGATCTCTACCTGTTGACTGGGTGTTAGTCCTTGCGTCTGTATCGGTTGCTTCATGAGAAAATTTGGTCGCGGAGGAAGAAGCTGGAGTTGTCCTGGGCCTCCTTTGTCTCTGTGGGAACAGAAACAAAACACAGTTAACAAATCACTAGATAAAGAGATCATGAGATTCTCCCAACCCCAAACACGTTTTTTTAAATATAAACAACAATACTCATGCATCCCTTCAACCCCCCCTCACCAACCCCCCAAAAACAACCAACACCCCCAATAAAACCCCCAACAAATAGCCCACACCCCAAAAAACCCCACCAACTCAATACATTCAATTTGCTGTATTTTTACTCCAGGTTGGAATGCAGTTTTTTTTGTCCAAAGTTAAAAGTACACATAAAAGATCCCTTGATACTTTTCATAAAGAGTAGTCTGTATAGTGGCAGCCACTTTAATCAATCTTTCTCTCTCTCTCTCCCCCTCCCTAATTCCCTCCCTCCCTCTCTCTCTCTCTCTCTCTCTCTCTCTCTCTCTCTCTCTCTCTCTCTCTCTCTCTCTCTCTCTCTCTCTCTCTCTCTCTCTCTCTCTCTCTCTCTCTCTCTCTCTCTCTCTTTTAAAATTATTTCTAAAAATTTCTTTCATTACAACTGACATCCATTTAGCTGGTTATACGATATCAATTCAATAAAATATTCAGAATAGAAAAGAATCATTAGAACCCATTAACAGTCATTTAATTAGTCTCAGTACCGATACTTAAAACTCACAGCCATATAACAGGCTAAGCCAAATCAACTAAGTTTTCCTCAGCATAAACAAAAAGGTTTGCTTTGTTTAACACCACCACTAGAGCACATTGATTTATTAATCATTGGCTATTGGATGTCAAACATTTGGTAATTTTGACACAGTCATAGAGAGGAGCCATTAGTAGCAAGGGATCTTTTATATGCACCATCCCACAGACAGAATAGCACATACCACGGCCTTTGATATACCACTCGTGATGCACTGGCTGAAACGAGAAATAGTCCAACGGGCCCACCGACGGGGATCGATCCTAGACCAACCGCGCATCAGGCGTGCACTTTACCACTGGGCTATGTCCAATCTGATTAAAATTAGCTTTACTGGGTCTAGCCAGTAGATCTAACAGCATTGCATGGACTGCCATGTCCAGGTGACATTTCATCTATAAATAACAATTTAAATATCGACCAATTACACTTCGCCTTTTATAGCGTTATTCGGGAGCATACAAATTCTAAAAATATTGGGCGAGACTATTTATGCAATAGGCGAACTTGTTGGGTCTATTTCAACATTGAAAAAACAGGGGGAAAGTGCAGTAATAAACTCTGGATTGTATACTAGTATAAACAGATTTTATGGCTATACCATCACAGGTTTGTTTTTTTTCGTCTTGAAATGAAATTTCATATTGCAATTAGTTTCCGGCATACTTCGCAATTCACCTGAATCATTTCGTATACCCTTGGCATAATCCCGAATGTTTTCAAATTCTTTTCAAATCACTGGCATGATTTTGCAAGTAAGGTTTTGATTGGTCGAATGAAAGGTCAACTGGACATGAGCTCCAACGGGCTGCTGTTAGATCCACATGTAATAGTGGAGCTAATTTTAATTAGATTGGGCTACGTCCTGCCCCTCAGCATAAACAAAGATACAACATCAACAGACTGAATGCCATTCTAAGGATCTGAGTCAGGAAAACATCAATTTTACAGATTACTCAGCAGACAGGGAGGGGTTAAGATCAATGCTGGCCCAGTACTTTTACGCACTGCCCGTTTTTTGTTTTGTTCACTTACTTGCCATAATATGTTGCCTTGGGCTGCCTACGAAGGTCAATGGTTGTTTCCAAGCTGGAGAGCTCACCACCATATTTTGGATCAGAGAGCGGAAGCATCATAACACTGTTGTTGATTTGGTGTACAACTTCTTCAGTCTTTCTCTGCGAACAAAATGTTTTCTAAATGTCAATGTATTCATAACATACTATATTATTATTAAATATGGGGTGGGAGGGTACAGAATGGACTGACTTTTGTTTCTGACGGGTGCTAGTATAACCCATCCTTTTGTACATTTAAGGTAGTACTATACCAAATAACTTCCGGCTGGGTCAAAGCTTGAGGTGCACCGAACTTTTGATAGAGAAGTGAACACCACAAGTCCTGTGATTGGTTATAAATGTGAGTGTGTTGGTTGTAAAATATAATAGTTTTATCTGGGTAAAATAAATGTGCAATTTTATTTCATCTAGTACCAATGTGTCAAGTAGCCTTGTGCTTGAAACATGTATGGGGTACCTGTAAAAAAAAGTACTCGAATTTTGTGCGAAACTAGGGTAGTCATAGACGCTACCTGTTATCTCAGAAACGAGCAGCTTGACCCCCATTTTTTTTCTGATTCACTTTAAGTGTAAGGGGTGGTAGTATTTATATCCGTGGCGTTTATGTCGGTTGATACGTTGCAGGTAGGAGTTTTAGCCGCATATGTTACTATTGTCGTCTATGGGATTTGATTTTGGTAGTGTACACCCTATAGCACATATTCAGTGCATAATAAAAATATTATGATTTTGTCATTTTATTTAATTAAACTATACTGGTTGATTAATTAGCCATCACTCGATCATGCAAGTTCACAATGACCTTGACCTTGACAATAATCTCTGTACATGGCTCTGAATGGAGTTTGAATCAAAGTTAGCACTGAAGAAAAGTTGGTTTTGGCCTATAATTCATACTGTAAAGATTTCAATAATTTCTTTTTACATAGTATTTGACTTGCCATATACAACTGCTCTTAAATATGGTATTATATATAGGCAACCTGAACTAAGATTTTAATAGCAATTTATTTTTATATTAAAAATAGCATGTGCCAATAGTGGGTTAATGTCTTTAGTTTCCATTAACATTGTTAATTTTTTTATGTATGAAATTCTGAAAACTCAAATTTGTAAAGAAGTTGATTTTTTATTGTCATTTTAACATATTTTATAGGGTGCTAAGTTATATTTTAGACAAATTTGTAGTTTTATGCAAAATGTAAAGTAAATTTGAAGAAAAACTTTACCAAAAACATAATTAAATTTGTTGTCACTATTGTGTCTTCTGTTCTTATTTGTACATAACAATAAGGTTGTTAAACATATACTTAGATCTCCAGATAATTTTTGTTTCTTAATAATCACTTAGTTAGCTCTCATGAAAAGCATTTTGAGTTTATACTAGATTCAGAACCAATTTTTTCAGATTTGATTATCTGCCTTGGATTAAGTTGATAAATTTATTTTATTGTTAAAGCTGTATTACCTAATATTACTAGCTAAATAAAATGCTGGATTACAGATTGCAGGAATACATCTAATGTACATATTGTATTCATTCGGATTAGAAAATAATGCAAG
Organism: Gigantopelta aegis; assembly: GCF_016097555.1. Lineage (NCBI taxonomy): Eukaryota > Metazoa > Mollusca > Gastropoda > Neomphalida > Peltospiridae > Gigantopelta > Gigantopelta aegis. The sequence continues at coordinate 12,622,848 of NC_054700.1, read as the reverse complement.
AAAATAGATGTTCGGGTAATTTTGTCATTTAAAAATAGTTTTTTTCAGTAATTAATAAAAAAATAAATATGTTAAAGCTGCATGATTATTCCAGATATCACACCTATTAAAACCTCCAACTACAGTAGGCTATAAATAAAATATAGTCAGGAATATTGGTGGCTGCCAATAGTTTTGATGGTTCATTATGAAAATCAGCATGGCCGATGGATTTGAAATTTCCCACACCTGGTAACTTGAAGACACCCACACCCAGCATACAGGATTTCCTCTCAACACTAATGTTCAGGACATTAAGTCATTACTTCATACAGGTACAGTCATGTTTGTGTTTCCTTCCTCAGACAGTGTATTTTTTTAATACTGATATTTCTTTGATGTGCCTGTGTTAAGGTCTTCATAGTCTAGGGGTCAATCAAGTGCATGTGTTTTAATGGAATTCTTTAAAGGGGTAGAGGTACTCTGACTATCTTTGTTGTCTCTACATATATACCCGAGTACACACACCCAACTGAAAGTAAATATCTTCAGGAGTTTTATTTTAAAACATTTTGTTGTTTTAAAATATGACATATTGCATTTGTACAAAACTATATGCAATATATATGCTTTTTGAGGTGTACATTATATTAGGTTGCACTGTAGAAACAACAGTTTCAGTGAGGTTGTCAGTTTATGTCAGAATACACCAGATCCTGGTTGTCATAAAGACACATAGCTGGACACTTTTTGAAAAATGTATGTTATCAGTATAGGTAGTACTATACCAAATAACTTCCGGCTGGGTCAAAGCTTGAGGTGCACCGAACTTTTGATAGAGAAGTGAACACCACAAGTCCTGTGATTGGTTATAAATGTGAGTGTGTTGGTTATAAAAAATAATAGTTTCATCTGGGTAAAATAAATGTGCAATTTTATTTCATCTAGTACCAATGTGTCAAGTAGCCTTGTGCTTGAAACATGTATGGGGTACCTGTAAAAAAAAGTACTCGAATTTTGTGCGAAACTAGGGTAGTCATAGACGCTACCCGTTATTTCAGAAACGAGCAGCTTGACCCCCATTTTTTTCTGATTCACTTTAAGTGTAAGGGGTGGTAGTATTTATATCCGTGGCGTTTATGTCGGTAGATACGTTGCAGGTAGGAGTTTTAGCCGTATATGTTACTATTGTCGTCTATGGGATTTGATTTGGTAGTATACGCCCTTAATCTTGATGCAAAACACTATATTCCTACATTGAAGAAAACTGTGTGTCAAATTTCGCCATCTTTGCCAGTTTAATTTACCATCTTCATTTTGCAATGATAAAAACAACTTGCTTACATTATTATGTGGCTTATAAATCAATATCACTCAAGACGTTTAAGCATCTCCACTTATTGTAAACTGATGGCGAGTGTGTTCTGTATTGTGATTGGTTATAATTACATTCTTTTTCAGGGATCAAATGAAAATAACACCCAGAAAGCTAATGACGTCGTTAGAAAGTGATTAGCAATTGGAACAGGCCAAGTAGACGGTTCAAGGGTCTACAGTTAAATTGTAGCCAGGTATTTTTTTCAAGAAATACCAAATACACAGTTAGTTCCGTAGAAAAAAGATTCAGTTTACAATGGACATAACCATATGGAGTTTTTAGATTTGCGGGTGTTATTGTCTATTTGATGTCAGTAAATGTTTAATTTTTAACCTCTGGCAAATACTGTCAGTCAAAAATGACATTTGCTGGATGAAATAGACAATAACACACGTAAATCTAAAATCTCCATATGGTTATCTCCTAATTTAATGCATTTAATGAGGAGTGATTTTCAAATCATCTTAATTTTGATCATGTCAAAGACGGTTTGTTTTTGTTTTAAATTAAAATTAAAGCCAGACTGTGTGAGACAAATACCTGCAGGCCCTGTTCAGTCCTGGCCAGGGCATTCTCCAGATCTGCCACACTGATGATCTGACCATCGGACTTCGACAGCAGATGATCACGCAGTTCTCGCAATTCATCCTGGACCTGGAAAACAAGATGTGAGAGTGATGATAACTGCAAGATGCATTTTCAATATAGCAAACACATTTTATTATTGAGATATGTGGTGCCTATATGAGTGTCATTTTTAATCAAAATCTAAACACTACATGAAGCAAAAACCTAAAGGAAACATAATGATAACTTTATTACAGTAGTTGTATCGGTTTGTGACATGTAGCACAAAATCAACAATGTTAATTAATTACCAAAATGATGTCACCATGAAAAGCATGATTAACTACAGAACTATGCTGTTTCCTTTTTTTATTATTATACCATTTGTTACCAAACTTAGTAAAAGCAACTAAGTCTCATGTTCAGCATTTATTTAACTGTTTCAGGCACTACAAATATGTTGCTAGTATTCTTTACTAAACACACATATACAGTGAAAATCCTCTACGAGACATCCATGGGACCTAGTAAAATATCCAGTTTCTAGAGATGTCCGGTATCAGGGGTTGGCATTGCGGTAAAAGCCTTTGTTGTATTGTGTCATTTCCTTCTGCTAGCACTGTTTTGGTTCTCGGCCTTATATGCGTCTTGTTTTTAGGAAGATATATCCAACAGATAATGTGCCAATAATATAAATAAAGAATCTTTAACTCAAGAAATTTTATCACTTGCTTGGGTATGCTTCAGAAAATTTTAATAATTTATGTTTATCTGCAAGTGATAGTTGAAAACTACTACTTTTAGCTAATGTTCCATGTCGAAAATCGATGTGGCAATGAAATGCTACCGATACTGCAAACATGACAAAGCCAACCTTACTTCTGCTTACTTTTTATTTTGTTAAATAAAAGTTTTTAAAAGAAAAACAAATTCAAACAATATGAAGACAGTGGATTAAATTCATTGTTGTTTTGTCGATCTTAATTTGAAGCATACACTGAGACATATTTGTAAAAACATAAATAATTCATATTGACAACTTGAGTGGTCTTTCTACAGACACAGTCAGTCAAACAAGTTTTTGTGACAAAATGACAGAATACACAAACTATGAGTTCAGATGATTTAGTTTCTGCGATGATTGGCATGGTGGTCAAGCCAAGAGCTTTGGGTTGAAATTCTAACACACATTGCTAAATGTGGAACATAGCCTTTTATTAAATATATTAGTTGGTAATACTATGATATCATCTGGTCAGCTATAGGCTACACTTTCTGCATTACTTCTAGTGCAGGGTGCACAATAAGTCAATACTTTTCTTTATGTGCGGGGCGAGTTGCTTCCCTCTATTTATCAAATAAAAAATGTATTTTCATAATAATGACACAAGTACTTCAATTGGGATTTAGTGAGTACAGCAGGCTATACATTTTTGGTTTGTGTGTGTGTTGTATTATTTTGGTTGAGAAACAGTTGAAACATGGTGCCACAAGTTTTGAATACCAGCTATATATAGGGTAAAGTAACCATTTTAGTACTTAGAAAGAACCACATTTTCTGTCCATTCAGACTACATTACTTCATTCTGTTAAACACCAATTGTTACTTTAATGGAATTAATTAAATGGTGTCAGCAGTATGTTGTTGGCCAGGCTATATTACAAGATTACCATATTAATATTGCTAAAAGTACTAATAATATTTTCTTCTGGTGACTTATGAAACCAGTAACAGTGTGTACACTAACTACAAACATTGAAATGATTTTCAATTTACTATTTACGAAATCAAGTTATACACGGAAACACAGTCAAAATCATAAATAACACACTTTCACCAATATCTTTCCAACTTCCTCGGGGCGTGAATCTAGTTCAGTCATGACTGACATTTCAGAGTTACCTAATTGTTCGAATAAAACTTTATTGCACGTCAAATTGCATTAAAAACAAAGATTATATTCATAATTTAGCAAAACTTCGCAACTTCCTTGCTCTTGGTCTCTCGGCAACAGCTGAAACAGCTCAAAATGATGACGTAGTACACACTAACAGACAAATATGGCTGCGCCCAGTGTTTTGTTTGCGTCTAGCACTGAAGATTACAATCCAGATGAATTTGTAAAGCGTAAGAAAACGAAATATCGACTGTTTGATAAATTATTTATTTTAAAACAGTTTTTCCTTTTGTCATGAATATGCCTCGTTTATAACGCCCCGATGACCGACCTGTGACTTCAAACTACCAAAATATCTAACCTGTTCCACAGATGTGACCACGCCCACACGCGGACAATTCCCTATATATTTAAATTTTGTAATAAATAAAATGAAAGATATATGCCTGCTCCCTCACCCTAACCCTCTACAGGGAGAAACCCGACAGCACCCTCTTTCAGTATTTTTACATTAGCAGCAAGGGATCTTTTATATGCACTTTCCCACAGACAGGAAAGCACATGTATGTGACATACCACGGCCTCTGACCAGTTGTGGTAGACTGATTGGAATGAGAAAAAACCCAATCTGTAAAATAGATCCACAAAAGTGGTTAGATCCGGCGACGCAAGCACCTCAGGCCAGCACTCAACTGACTGAGCTAAATCCTGCTCCCTGAACTCCAGCATGTATACATCGGCCATAAATATTTTTAACTATGTCGCCTGTTTCAGTGGGCAGAATTCTTTGAAGTACTGGTATAGCTTACAGTAGAATGTATGGTTTGATGTAGGGAATTGCACTTGCTTGTCTGTGCTCAGCCTCATGCAAAACGATTCCCCATTGTTGAAAAACTGCTCGCCTTATATCACACACTGATATCACTCAATTATTTGACGTGCCTGCTCCCTCACCCTAACCCTCGAAAGGAAGAAACCCAACAGCATCCCTTTTTAATAATGTTCCATTAGCAGCAAGGGATCTTTTATATGCACTTTTCCACAGACAGGAAAGCACATACCACAGCCTTTGACCAGTTGGAGTGCACTGGTTGGAACTGGAAAAAAAACCACTATCAGTTGAATGGATCCACAGAGAGCATTGCTCTCCTACATTATTTCAGTAGAGCATTTTATTGCTTAGCATTGCTTAAATTGTAACCATATTATAAGCACTTTTACAGATAGAACCTCCAATTTTTTAAAATTATTATTATTATTTTTTTTTTAAAACAAAATATGTGCTTATATAAGTTACATGTATAAGAATTTCAAAAAATTGTAAATTACAAAATAGTGTCATTGACAACCATTGTTAATTAATAAAAAAATTTGGAATATACATATACATGTACATATATATATAACAATTTTGATGTCTTGTAAATATTGTATTCATGTAAACTTGTTGAAAAAAGAAGATTATATAGTAAATTTGCTTGTGTAAAAAATATATATACAGATTCCCTGAAAACTAGATGTTTTAATATTAAAATGTACATGTATTTAAGGACCATATATGTTTGGTATCTGTGATTCAAAGAAAGATTTGCCATTTCACTGTCATGTGCCTTCATGCAGTAACCAGATAGCAATACAATTAATGACAGAAAATGTGTTTTAATGCAGTTTTCTTTCAAATTACTCTTACAAAATCATGAAGAAATATGCTGTTTAAATGAATGAGTTAAGTTCAGTCTTGATTTATTTACTTGTTTGAAACTAATTTTTATGAATATTTCTATGAACATGACAGACGTTTGTTTTCTTCTCCCATGCAGAAGTCCGGTTTTTAGAAGTTTCCAGTTTAGAGCTCTACATTCTATTTAGTACTGATATTTAAAAAGGGACCGTGAAAAACCTCCGGTTTTGAGAGAATTCCAGTTTAGAGAGGGCCTGGTTTTGGGAGGTTTCACTGTAATTGTTAATAACCATGATTTCGAGTTGGTATTAATAAATTGTTAATTAATTAATGACATTTTGTTTTTATAGAAATTCTCAATGTACCAGAACTTCCGCCTTCCTGCTGTGTTACGAAAAATGTATGCGCTTACAACTGGCACGTTGACACCAAGTATTACACCACGGACGTTCACCTGTGTACGACACACGAAAGAACAATTGGTGACCAGACATTTGCAGAAGCTGTGGAAGCCTTCGTTATTCACTTTGATCCAAAACAGGTGCTCAGTTATTACAGAGTTTCTGCCAGAGGGTAAACAGGGCTAGTTCTGGGTGAAAATGTTTTTTTGCCAAATTGTTTATTAAACTTCAAAAATTGCAGAAATCAACAGTTATTTTCTAAAAAATATCAGTTATTACATAAAATTATTTCGACAAATTAAAATAAAATTCACCAATTGCTTTCAAAATTCACAAATGGCGAATTTGGCGAGTGTCAGAGCTAGCCGTAGTAAAACGGGTATGGTGCTATAACAAAAATTTTAGGCAGATATTATTTTTTTAAAGTTAACTTTTTGACAAAATGAATTACTCCTATCATTACTGTATGATTTTCAAACCCTAAATTTAACCCATTTTGGGAGACCTCGCATTGGGAGACTGTGATTGCATTCAATTCCATAGCACCATACCCACAATTTTCTTTCTGGCAGAAACACTGGTTAATACTTAATATACTTCACATGTTAACATGTATTACCAAATGTGTTCGTAATATTTAGTGTATTTCACATGTTTCAGAAACACTGGTTAATATTTAATATACTGCACATCGGTTAATACTTGATTTACTTCACATGTTGACATGTATTACCAAATGTGTTCAGTTAATATTTAGTGTATTTCACATCAGTTAATACTTACTATACCTCACATGTTAACATGTATTACCCAATGTGTTCAGTTAATATTTAGTGTATTTCACATCAGTTAATACTTAATATACTTCACATGTTAACATGTATTACCCAATGTGTTCAGTTAATATTTAGTGTATTTCACATCAGTTAATACTTATTATACCTCACATGTTCAGTTAATATTTGTTCACATGTACTTACCTCAATGTGTTCCAATGTGTTCAGTTAATATTTAGTCAGTTAATACTTAATATACTTCACATGTTAGTGTACTACGCACTGGTTAATACTTAATATACCTCACATTTTAACATGTACACAATGTATTCCTCAATAAAGTGTTCAGTTAATGGTGGTATTGGTACAATGTATGTCATAAAAATATAAAAATATAAAAATTAAAAGTTTGTTCTGTTTAATGACAACATTAGTGCACATTCATTTATTAATAATCAGCTATTGGATGTCAAATATTTGGTAATTTTGTCATAAAAATGTTTTTATATAATTTAAATATTAATAATTTAAATTATTTTGTGTGTGTGTGTTTGAACAGGTAGAAAGTTTCAAGTTGGTTAAAGCCTGGCTACCGTACCTTGAACAGATTGATCCAGAGATTCAAATACTTGCCTGTGAAAACTGTTCCCATGACGACAGTGAGTTATTTATTCACAAATTGGTATAATCTATTTTTTTTTTTTTTTTGCTTGACATCAAAAGCAAATAATTATTTATAAATGTTTGACCTAACTGGTCAGGAATTTAACAAATGATTGATATTTGGTTTAATCCACCAACTTTAGATTCCTTTGTTTATTTTGCATAAAATTAATTTGAGATTTAATACAAACACCTGGGCCTGCACTTATAAAACTCAAATGATGTTACACTCATGCATTATTAGTCTTGAATCTAGACTCTAAATGTTTTATAAGCACCAAGCCATGTTTATCCGAAACACAATGCATTTGCCAAAATAAGCAAAAACGTGTAATCAATTTGTAAGCTAACGGTAAAAAAAGTATAATAGTAAAAAATATTTCATCTTAATAACTTATCTACCGTAAGCAGCTTTAAACATCTTGAAATCTTGATATGATTTCTTTTGATGAATATCCATGTAAATGTGTTACTATGAAAACCAACTCTTCACCTTTTTAATGTAAAGGATGTACCGCTGCACTAACAAATAATCAACAACAAAAAGACAATGTTATTCCCAAAATGCTTACAGATAGAAATATATTTAATTAAAATTTTTTGCATTAAAATATTTATAATTTTCAGCTGTCAGTCGATTAACAGCTCAAACTTGGTGTATAGAAAACAGCTTTGAGCTGGTGGAGTTGTCTCCCTTAGATGATGATGACGACGATGATGTTGGTAAGTATAACATAATCTAGTTGACAAAATGGACATTTTTTTCCCCGCCAAAAGTCAACTCAAGTCGCAGAGTTATTAGCAGTTGTGAAAAGTTGATGTCGCCATAATATTTTGGAACTAATCCGACTTCAAAAACAAAATCAGACAACAGACAGCAAGACACTAACTAACATGGGCAGGATGTAATCCAGTGGTAAAGCGTTCGCTTGGTGCACGGTTGGTCTGAGATCGATCCCCGCTGGTGGGCCCATTGGGCTATTTTTAGCTCCAGCCAGTGCACCACGACTGGTATATCAAAAGGCCATGGTATGTGTTATCCTGTCTGTGGGATGGTACATATGATAGATCCCTTGCTACTAATCGAAAAGAGTAGCCCATTATCAAATTCTTCCACTTTCTCCTGGGATCATTTAAAAGTAATTGCATAAGAAATAGTCTTACTATGAACATTATTCATATTTATTCATATGTTAAAGCTACATATTTGTTTGATTTTAGAAAATGATTTCCCCGAAACAACAGGAATAAAGAGAATAATACAAGCTCTGCATGCACATTCCTGGCCAAACCTGAAACTAAAAGGTAACTTCAATGTGTCAGACATGCTATATTGGTTTATTTCATTTACAGGTACTACATATATCTCAAAGTTGCATTATGGCAGCTTCCTGCCAAAATTAGTTTTAAACTTTTGCTTTGAAATGTAACATTATACCTTTACCTATATTCCCATAAAAATGGCATTGTAACTACATGTATATTATAACTATATTATAAAAAAAATTCTCTTTTTTTTTCTAAATTTAGTTAATAAAAATATATTTAAAATTTATTATTTCAGAAAACCCTGATATTTGTAGTCCTTACTTCAAGCAGTTAATGCAAGAGGAAGCACTTGAAATGAAAAAGGAAGAAAATAAAACAGAAGAAATATTGTGTGAAGACGAGAAAACCACAACTCTGAGTGAAACAACAATACAGGATTCGACAACAGAAATAGATTGTGATTGGGGTGAATTACAGACTGCAAAAACTGATAACCCAAATGGGTTACCTGAAAACACGAAAGATAACTCTAATGAGTTACAAAAAAGGAAGAAAGATAACTGTTGTTGTGAACCATGTGTTGAAAAAGAGAACTCGTGTGTTTGTGTACATAATGGTGAGAAAAAGGAACTGACCACAAAAACCTTAGATAAGAAATCTAAAACAAGTGAGATATCCACTGAAGAAAAAATTGGTATGTATCACTGAATGTTAAGTCCTGCATAATTTACACCCATTTGTAGCCTACACGGCATGTACCAAAGTAGTCATTTATGTATCCGGAAAAAATGTAGCAGGTTTCCTGTTATGACTATGAGTCATAATTACCAAATGTTTGACATCCAATAGCCAATGATTAATTAATCAATGTGCTCCAGTGGTGTCGTTAAACGAAACTAATTTAAAAAAAAAAAAATTCATTTATGTATCCTATCATCTTGTGAATCAAGAGTAATCGCAAACTGAATAACATTATTCCTGTTAATTATTGTATCTAGAACTAGAAGGAAAATGACTAATGACAATACATGCATATTTTAATATTAACTAAGATGGGAGACCACATCCTCCATTGTTTCAAGCATAACCATATGACTCTTTAAGAGATGGAAGGCAAAACCTAATTTTTGGGCAAAAATGATACACTTATTCGGGAAAATGTGCTAAGCTGAAACGTTTTGCCATGTATTTCCATCATTCAACCCTCAACATTAATTGTAATACATGTGAAAATACGTAATGATTCGTTTGCAACCCTATATACATGTAGCTGTTTGGTAGTAATGCTAATATGAATAAATATTATGCAGATTCGGGCATTTTTGTTTAATTCAGGCAAAAGCCAGCCTGCCCCTCTACAAAAATGGAAGCCTATACGCCTATGATTTCAAGGGAAAGTATATACAAGTATAATAGATCGCTTGCCATTATGTCGACAGGAGTCTCTTTGGTGGGTTGCATCTCTGTTGACCAAATGTCAAAATAACTATATGATGAACACCAAATAAATGTAGTTTAAAATGTGCTGAAGTGTTGTCAAACAAATTACTCTTTTCCTTCTTAGTAACTTACATGGTGATAGTTTGGATACATGTTTACGTCCTTACACTAACATAGGAATTTAGATCAGAAGACCAAGTAATTTACATTGATCAAATTCTTTCAGATGGTGATATCAGATTTTGTTGAATTTGTATACTGTAAATACAGAAAGTTCTGCGAACAACAAAGTACTGCGAAAACTGCGATGAACTAAAGATCGCAATACTTTCTCCACGCAGTATTATGTCGTTGGTGATTTATTTTTCTTTCAAAAAAAGAAAGAAAAAAAAGAAAAACAAAGTATCAAAATAATTAAAAATCAGTTTTATTTAGTAATTTAATAATCAACCAGTCATAAGCAAACATGTTCAGTCTTTGTAAATTGCACAATTACTCACTTTGGCCTAGTAATCCTGCCAAACGCCATCCCCTGAGAATCATGTCTTTGTCTTTCGACAACTGATCCATGCAGGCCACAACCCACCGAGCATGAATAGGCTTGATCACACTTATTCTTAAGTCAACACCTTTGTCATTCTTTTCTTTCAAGTTCTTAGCTACAGTATCAGCATACCACTGAGTAAACCTTTCCTTCATGGCAGATTTAAAATCTCCGTTCACGGACAGATCCATTGGCTGCAGCTCACCAGTGCAGCCGGAACAAATCTAATTTCGAATGACCATTTGCGTAACAAGTCACGAAAAGATTTGCATCTGTGGGTGGCAAAAACATAAAATATTGCCAAAGATTTTTGGCGAGCTGGAAGTTTGAGTTCTTTTTTCACTTTTGTTGTATATGGCACCAACACAGTTCTATCAGCTGAGGTCGCAGTACTTTCTACACGCAGTTTTGGCCATTGTTGACTACTCGCAATACTTTCATGACGCAATACATAGTAGATTTACAGTAGTTCATACACCACCTACCATGATAAAAATATTTGTTACAGGTACTGACCCTTTATTAGGCAGTGTAAAATATTTATAGGATATTTAATGAGCTTCCATTTTGTATCATGTTTATATCCCTAGTGAAATAGGTTTCAGCTGTCACAAGCTGTAGGCGAGTGACAATGAAATATTTCATGAAGGACATAAACATACCAACTGGTAGAGAGCTTAATATTCATCTATTGTACGGGTTTTTTTCTATTACAATACACATTCCTTACAACTTGTTACTTACATTACAGTTTTTGGAAATTCAGTGTGTTTCCAGTTGCTAAACATTCATTTTCTGTAAAACAGATTCTGAAAAAAGGTACATACCTCTTGACCAGTGACTAGTTTTATTTCAGATGGCCTCCTTCCGACAGACGACATGTCTCTGTTTGCCGCTCTTGGTAATGAAGATCTCGGAAGTGAATCGTTTGAGGAACTCTTTCACCAACTCAGCACCATGAAGGGTGAGACACGTCAACCCAACTGAAATCTGATCTGACTGGTCACTGCACTGTAGACATTAGAAATCTGTTGGTAGATCAGAGATGGGACATACATATGTAGCCCAGTGATAGAGCTGGTTTATCCTAATAGCATATGTAGCACGTGCTATGGGCCCAGCGCTTCAGGGGACCCCACTGTGATGTGTACATTTATTTTTCCCAGGTAATTTTTTCCTTCTCCCTGGGAGGGTTACAAAATAAATGGGAAGGAGGATCCTGCTGTTGTTTGTGCTACAGGCCCCGCGGATCCTTAAACCAGCCCTGACAAGTGGTAAAGCACTAACCTGATCGATCCATCTGTGGGTCCATTGGACTATATCTCTTTTCAGCCAGTGCTCCACAACTGGTGGAACAAAGGCCATGGTGTGTGCTCTCCTGTAAAAGATCCCTTGCAGCTAATCGGAAAGAGTACCCTATGGAGTGGTGGAAATGGGTTTCCTCTCATTATCGGTGTGGTCCTGACCACATAACCATGGATGAAATGTGTTCAGTGCATTGTTAAATAAAAATATATATTTGTTTTGTTAGTAGATCTCACTGAATCGAATGATTGCCCCAATCCAGAATCGAGCTCATTCACCTGAGTCGCCCCCCCTCACCCCACCACCACGTTTTTCCCTTGTCCTAAAACAGTGCCCCATTCTTCAATGCTCTCCCACACCATAATTGTCCCTACAAACCAGGATCATGAATTATAAAAGAATTGGTTCCTAATCTGCCAGCGAGCTTCACCCTTTCTTGGAGGCAAATATTAATGTTACTGTATTATATCAGGGCTCGAAACTTGCCAAAAAATATGGTGGTCCAAAAGATAATAATGGATGTTTGCAAATTATGGTAAGAGAACCACAAGCAAGATTTTAATGTGGAATACAAATATTAATAGTGGCTCATGTTATAGCTCTAAAGATGATCGCCCTCATATTATTTGGGCGACTTACACCATTATTTTTTTAATATTTAAGTCGCCCAAACGGGACATTGGTCATATTTGGCGACCTGGCCACAGGCCGTTTCGAACCCTGATTATATATATCACCAGGTTATGTTTCACCGATGATGGACTTCTTAAAATTTAAGGAAGTAGAATGTGCCAAAAGTTTGTCATATTTCATTAGTTTTGTTCACTATTTTTCCCATAATGATGATCTTGGTTTGTACACACGATGCTTTTTACATTAGCAGTATTTCAAATTGGTGTCCGCTAAGGCTTAATAAGAAAATAACTGTTACATGTTTCCATTTTCAGACACTGCTTCCAAGTTGCCAGCTGATGAAAGAAAAATTTATGCAGAAAAGGTTGGTGGATCTAGGACAAATGGAACATGTTGCACTGTTACATGTAAACTAGTCATTTTATGTAAGGGTCTCTTTTTGTCCTATCTGGGACACTCCACAACTGGTGTAACAAAGGCCATGGTATGTACAGTCCTGACTGTGGGATGGGGCATATAAAAGATCCCTTGTTGCTAACGAAAAGAGTAGCTCATGAAGTGGCGACAGCAGGTTCCTCTCTCAATATCTGTGGTCCTTAGCCATATGTCTGACACCATATAACTGTAAATAAAATGTGTTGAGTTCGTCGTTAAATAAAACATTTCATTCCTTTATTTATTGCAAATAATTTTAAAACTAAAACAATGATCTTAGCGTCTGTAATTATTCCAAGGGCCAATGCTGTACATATACAGATTTTCTTCTTTACAAATTAGTTCAAATATTCAAACATTTGCTCCTAGAAATTGTGTTCCGGCCAGGACAAGAGAGACCCTATATGAAATAGCCCAGTTACACTCTAAAATATTAGCAACACAGTATATGTTATATACACTTTTCCACAAACCTAGCTGTATATACTTGCCAGTTTTCAACATATTTATTTTTTAAATGGAAAATAGTTCCAGTGGTTCCACTAGGATGGATCCCATGACCCACTGTACATCGTGAGAGTTCTATTAAAGGGACATTCCTGAGTTTGCTGTAATTTTTAAGATGTTATAGACTAAAAGAGACTTTTTAATGATTGTAATTGCATATCAACTATATTTTTCTGCATAAAATATTAGTGGCTATATATTAAACGTGTTTCTGATCGTTCTAATATTTGTGCTAGGTTAAATTTTATTTTATTTCCTAAATTCTTTTTAAAAAATTTTTGTACCTACAAAATTATTTGAAGACAAAATCCAGTTTGAGCTTCTTACAAATATTAAGACGACCAGAAACACATTGAATATACAGACACTGATATTGTAAACAAGAAAATATCTTTAATATGTAAGTTTAATCGTAGAAATATTTTATTAGTCGGAAACATCTTATAATGCAGCAAACTCAGGAATGTCCCTTTAACCAGTGAACTATATCTGCCAAAACATGTTCATAAAGGCCAACCAATGTCATCTTAGGGGAACACTTTTATGTAGTTCTATATATAGACATCTTACGATAACCTTTGTTAAATGCATTCCTTATGGTTTATTTCAAGACCATCTATAATTGTTTATTTTCCAGATTGCTATAAAGTTCTGGAAGGCTATTGGTGGAGATGAGGATGAAATAGCTGGTTTGTCAGATGATGATGATGATGCATCACAAACATCTTAAATGATGCATGATGGCACCAATGTGTTATGACTATCTTTAGCAAGGAACGATAGGATGTTTTTTTCAATCTTGAACAATATATGGTAGCACCTTCATTTGTTATCACCATTTTGTGTGGTGCATGGTGGTACTTTAATCATCTATACATCCATCCTGAATGACATCTGATGGTACCTTTTGTTTATAGTGATCATCTTGAATGATACCTTCCATTTTGTTGTTACAGGGTGTATAACCAAATCAAATCCCAAAGACGACAATAGTAAAATATGTGGCTAAAACTCCTACCTGCAGCATATCAATCAACATAAACGCCACGGATATAAATACTACCACCCCTTGCACTTAAAGTGAATCAGAAAAAATGGGGGGTCAAGCTGCTCATTTCTGAGATAACGGATAGTGTCTATAACTACCCTAGTTCCGCACAAAATTAGAGTACTTTTATTTTTTTTAGCACAAGGCTACTTGAGACGGTGATACTAGATGAAATAAAATTGCATACATTTTTTGCCCAAATGAAACAATTTTTTTTACCACCAACACACTCACATTTATCAATCACAGGACTTGTGGTGGTCACTTCTCTATCAAAAGTTTGGTGCACCTTGAACTTTGACCCAGCCAGAAGTTATTTGGTTTAGTACTACCTACAAAATCTACTAATAAAATGGAAGTTAAGACTATATTGATATCATTACTGGTAATTATGAAATAATAGTACAGTAGTCAGTAATACTGAATTGTGTTTAGTCTTCATTAATCAACATTCCAGAGGTATATTCACTTGTAATTTGTAGGTTGGTATTTATAGAAATAGCATCTTCTGCCTGGCACAATTTATTAGCCAGATAGCATTTTGTTTCACAACAAATCTTAGATAATTTAATGTAAAATAAAATAGTTATCTTGGTGTACTTAACTCGGTTTCGAATCCAGTCATTCAGAAATGTTAATACTATGCCTTAGCATTTGTCAAGACTGCAAAATTGTGAAAAAGAGGGAGTGAGTAAGAGAGAGAAAATAAAGTTTATTCAAACAGCACTATTCTCCAATAAATATACTTTTATTGCCAACATTGTTTTTCTTTTAATTCACATACATGCAACAGCAATTTCTACATTATATAGTGTTTTCCCTAGCTTGTTTTAGCATGGTGCGGCACCATGCCTCAATAGTCTAGCATCATCTTGCCTTAATCAGTGCAATGCTGCCCTGAGATTAAACAAGCCTTTTTCAGTAATTCTAAAATTACATAAACACCCAAAAAGGTATTATTAATTAATAAAATATGTCTTTTATATCTTTCATTCATTAAAGCAAGCACATAAATTATATTAATGTTTATTTCAATAAATTTTTGTGTATTTTTAGTGAAATACAAGTGCCCCAAAAATGGTGAAAATGCCCCAAAAGTGTTTGGTCTACCATGCAGTGCCGAATTTCTAGGGAAATCACTATTATATATCAGCAATATAAATGTGTGGCTTTCCAGACTGGTAGAAATGATGTGCGATATAATAAACAATTATAAACCCAGTGTTATCGGCTGTTTATAAAACCATTTTGAGATAATTCCAAATTGAATATGGTTACCAAAATGCACTTGAGCTTGGAATTATGGGTCCATTGTGAATTCGGAAGAACAAATGCTGCCTGAGACTCAATTTTAAATAATCAAACTAAAGGTCTGCAGCTTCTGATTTAGGAAACAATGTGTATTTCAGACACAGTAGCTGGCTACCATTTGGTCGTCAAGGATTACTGAAGTATTACACACGGTCATCTAGTGTTTTTCTCACATATATCAGAATAACGCTAGAGGGCATATGAGCTTGGGCACGTATGATCTGTTTTGTTTTTATTATGTACCCTCAAATTATTTTATGATATTTACAGAACACTGTTTTTGATATATATATAATTGTGTGTGTGTGTGTATGGTTCAATATATCCCACTGAATTGATCGGTCAATGATCTAAATGATCAAAAGCTCATCCAGTGTTTCTTTTATCTTCAATTGCCTGCTGAATATTGGACACCTCATCCTTCCTCCAGACATCTTGTTGACTTGTTTAGCAGTCTTTACTTCAGGGTATCACCATGACGACTCATTTTAACTGCTGGCTACAGAGTCAGTTAACGACCCATTCTCACCTTCATGGACAGTCATTTGGCCGTGACCTACTGGTATTGATTCATTGACAGACGTTTCTGGTTGATTTTCATCTACTGATCTTTCTTCACTTTCAGAGATCGATCTTTCCAGGTGCATTTCATCTACAGTCTTGTTTTTATTGTGACTTTCAGCAGTAGAAGTCATGGACTGACATTCGCCTGATGTTTCCACACAAGCTTCAACTTCTTGTGTGGATTCACTAGACCCGTTAGATACTGTCACTTCCTTCTTTTCATCTGGTGAAGTTGATTCATTCTGGTTTTCAGTTAGTTTTATGTCTCTCTGGCTACCACCATCAGTGACTGTTTTGTCTGAGTGACATTCTGTTCCTAGGTTTGGTTCCTGTGATGGAGATTCCAACAAAACTTTTGCTGTTGATGTTAAATCTTTCTGACTCTGCGATGTCTGTTCTTGTTGGTCTTCAACAGAAACCTGCATTTCCTCATAAGCATCAAAGTCCTGAATTTGCAAGGTCAATTCTTGTTGGCCTTCAACAGAAACGTCCATTTTCTTAGCAGCATCAATGTCCTGACTCTGTGAGGTTCGTTCTTGTTGGCCTTCAACAGAAACCTCCATTTCCTTATCAGCATCAATGTCCTGACTCTGCGAGATTCGTTCTTGTTGGCCTCCAACAGATACCTGCATTTTTTCTTCAGCATCAATGTCCAGCTCTTCGTCAACATCAGCTACTTGCTTCACTCTGGAGCTACCAGCCAATGTTGAAATGGCAGGTATCCGTTTCTCGTTAACCTTTGACATCATTACCTGTTGGCCCTCATCTGGAGAATTTGAACTTGTGCTCACAGGTAAAGCTGTTGAAGTCACGTCTGTGAATGTATCTTCCTGTGAACTGGATGCATTGCTATCATGAACTGTTACAGTAGAAACAGTGTCGTCATTCTTACTTGGAGTTTGATCTTTGACGGGAGACTTGTGTCCAGAAACTGTTGGTTGTGCCGATTTTGTTCCTGAAAAAGATATTATTTGTTTAATGATAAGCTTGATATGGCGTTTTTAATCAGTGATGTTAGGCCATAATAAAAAATCTTAGATTTTCCATCCCTGTTCACCTCCAACGATAAAGGCCCACCCATGTTTTGTTACTCCCCCCCCCCCCCCCCCCCCCCCCCCCAAAAAAAACGTTCAAGATTTTATAGCCATTGTAATGTTTATGCTTCTGACTAATGAAGCCTTTTTGATGAGTAAAATAACATTAAATACATTTTTTGGTTTAGTATAGTCTGTATATCTTGTGTATCTGTGGTTGAGTGCTAATGTTTGTAGCAGTCATTTTTAATTGTTTCTTTGTAATATTTTTTTCTTTGGTGGGGAAGAGGTAAAATCCGGTTTTGGCTACTACAAACATTAGGATGACAAAAAACATCTTGTTTATACAGACACTGATATTGTAAACAAACAAAAAATATTAAATATGTAGTTTTAGTCATCAAAGAGGATCTGTTAGCTTCCTTTGTAAGATGTTTCCAACTAACTCAGGACAATCCCTTTGAGATTACATAGAGGTTTACACCATCTCAACTTCGTGGTGTGTGAACCTCACAAAACATGACAGATGGGTTTTAGTTGGTATATTAAAAACATTCATTCATTTTAACCTATACACAAGGTCCTGAAATTAATGTGTCCCTAAATTATTGTAAGTAACAGTGAGAAGACTAAAATGTGACATGAAATTAATGCGAGTGACCTCCCTTTGAAATATTAACTTTCCTAACGCCACACGTCTGTGTACTTGTTGGTTAAATCCAAGTTACAGGCGTCTTCAATGAGATCAACTCACTAACATGTCTGTGTACACATCAGTTAACCTGTTTAGTGCCTAATATTTTTGGTGAGATCAACTCAAAGCATATTTTTGCGACAATCATTTACGTAATGTGTTTAGTTATCTAAATCTGGCTAAACATTAGCATAAATGTACAATTACAACTGTATGCCAAAACAGTTACCGGGAACTTGAACAGTATAGACAAAAGTAAAGTTTGTTTTATTTAACGACGCCGCTAGAGCACATTGATTTTTTATCTTATCATCGGCTATTGGACGTCAAACATATGGTCATTCTGACACTGTTTTTAGAGGAAACCCGCTGTCGCCACATAGGCTACTCTTTTTACGACAGGCAGCAAGGGATCTTTTATTTGCGCTTCCCACAGGCAGGATAGCACAAACCATGGCCTTTGTTGAACCAGTTATGGATCACTGGTCGGTGCAAGTGGTTTACACCTACCCATTGAGCCTTGCGGAGCACTCACTCAGGGTTTGGAGTCGGTATCTCGATTAAAAATCCCATGCCTCGACTGGGATCCGAACCCAGTACCTACCAGCCTGTAGACCGATGGCCTGCCACGACGCCACCGAGGCCGGTCAGTATAGACAAAGAAAAGATCGACCGCATGCTAAAACCTATTCATGGGTGATGGATCGTGTCGGCTTTTGACAGGGTGGCCAAAGACCCTGCAATCGTTACACGTGGCTGGCAGCTTGCTGGACTATTGGACAATTAGTCTGTCTCCTCTACAATGAACTGTGCTCCAGTTGTTTTATAAATGTATTAGAATTTTAATCTTTGTTTTAATAGTGTGTGACATATAAATCGCTGGACCATTTGAAAATTAATCTGTCTCACCTACAATGAATTGTTTTCCAGTTCTGTTCTATAAACATATTAGAATGTTAATTTTTTTTGGGGGGTGGGGTGGTAATAATGTGGGACACAAAACACACATGTAGAAATAAATGAGTAATATTATTAATGCGAATAACATGCACTCGCATTTTTCGCATTAATATTATGATCGCATTAATTTCAGGATCTACAGTATCCGATTCCAGTTCAAGCACGCTGTCCTGGGCACACACACACACACACACTTCGGCTATCTGTCCAGGACAGTGGGTTAGTGAGAAAGAAGAGGGTGTAAGGGTCTTACACCTACCCATTGAGTCGTTAAAACTCGCTCTGGGTGGGAGCTGGTACCAGGCTGCAAACCCAGTACCTATCAGCCTGATGTGTGATGGGTAACCACGACGACACCACCGAGGCCGGTTTAAAAACATTAAATGTATGGTTAGCAAAATGGACCACATTGGATATTAACAACATTAAGGTGTAACCTGTTGCTGAATGAAGGCGAGCGTTTCTCTTCTCCATGGCCAGTCTTCGATTCCTCTCGATGCGTTCCATCTGGTCAGGTGTTAAACCCTACAGCAAAGAAAAAAATATTAATAACATAAAAAAAAAAGAGTAAAATACCTTCCAACTTATGTACATGTACATGAAAGAATGCAAGGCATCTAGATTATGGTAGCCCAAATCCCATGGCTAGTGGTATTCAATTTTGGGCTAGTAAATAACTACTATTGCCATGCTCGATGGCTAGTGAAAAAAGGTTTATTTTGTAAATATGAATATCCTGCCTCCACCCACCCCCAATTTTAGTGTTTTTAAGCTCTTGCTCCCTCTCTAGGTGACATTATTACTATTATTAAAATTGTATTAACTAGAGTAGGGCTAGTGAATTTTTAATCGTGGCTAGTAAATTAAAAAAATCACTGATCCCATGGCTAGTGGATTTAAAAAAAATTCTAGAAACCCTGGAATGTTTAAAAGAACCTCACTTCACTATATTATATTATTCACTGAGAAAGAAAAAACGCCCTCAATATATTTTAATTATAACATGTAGTTAAAGACCAGACAGATGAGAGGAAACCCACTGCCACCAAACCGTGGATTACTCTTTTCCATTAGCAGCAAGAAATCTTTTATGTGCACCATGAGAAAGACAGGATAGTACATGTACATATCATGGCCTTTGATACACTAGTTGTGGAGTATACTGTATTGGCAGGAATGAGAAATAGCCTAAAGGGTCCATCGACGGGGATTAAATCATCAATTGACTGCACATCAGGTGTGCAATTTTACCACTAAGCTACATCATGCCTCTCGTTGTTTACTAATTAATGTAAAATACAAACACAACTACCGTTTTATTTAACTAATGTGTTATTGCTGTCAACGATCAACTGACTTCCTACATGTACCACATATATATATATATATATATATATATATATATATATATATATATATATATATATATATATATATATATATATACACACTACTCAAAAGAATTTAAGGGTCAGACGATATTTTCGACATTATTTTCTGAATGTCAATTATATTAGCTAGACCATAATGTCACGCATGGTATTGTTCCATTTTGACGAAAGTGGGTCTAAGCAACCCATAAATGAATTAAAATCCACTGTCATTGACACTGTCGACTAGTTCTAATGGCGAAAACATGCTTACATTTGCACGTAAATTAGGGCGAAAGTGAAAGGTCTGCTAAGTGCCCATAACTTGCTTTTTCACAAAGCGCTTCATTTGCACGCTTTGCACGTGTATTCCATGTTCCCAATGCTGAATTTCCGTATAATTGGAGCTTGCGTTCGTGTACGGTGCACACTCCAAATTCGACAATGGTACGACGTCAACTGACTATCGAAGATCGAGGAAGGGCTATTGCTTGGCTTCAGGATGGCAATACGCAAAGAAATGTTGCTCTGAGACTTGGTGTCAGTCAGAGTGTCGTTGGCCGACTGTGGCAAACGGTACCAAGCAAACGAATTCTGTTCGAAATCGTCCACGTTCGGGAAGACCCCGAAGCACTACAAATAGAGAGGACCGCTACATCACCAATATGGCTCTACGTCAACGCACAACCACTGCACGCTGATTACGTGACAATCTGCGGACTGCGACTGGAACTCGAGTGTCTGATCAAACCATACACAATCGTCTGAGAGCCAATAATCTACGCTGCCGTCGCCAGGCTGTTCGACCACCACTCCTACCACGTCACAGAACGGCCAGACGTCACTGGTGCACGCTTCATCTGCGGTGGCAACGTGTTCAGTGAGGTCGAGTGATGTTCACTGATGAGTCCAGGTTTAGTCTCCAGTTCAACGACGGTCGGGTTCGTGTCTACAGACGTCCTGGGGAGCGCTTCGCTGACGTTAACGTTAGACAACGTCACCGGTTCAGTGGTGGCAGCGTCATGGTGTGGGGCGGCATCTCTATCCACCACAGGACCCCCCTCTATGTGGTGGATGGCAATCTGAATGGAATCCGCTATCTGAATGAGATTATCCGGCCGTTGGTTATCCCAGGCCTTCAGCAGATTGGCGGCGGGGCAGTTATGCAGGATGACAATGCCAGACCCCACCGCGCCAGGGTGGTAACGGACTTTCTCAGACAACAAGGTATCGCCAGGATGGATTGGCCAGCATATTCGCCTGACTTGGCCCCAATAGAGCATGCCTGGGACGAATTAGGCAGGAGAGTTCGGGATAACCATGCCCCTCCGGCCAACCTTCATGATCTGGGTCAACTTCTTATGGCAGAGTGGCAGGCCATTCCCCAAGAGTTCTTCAGACGTCTGATCAACAGCATGAGGCAACGATGTGTCGAGTGTATTCGCGCCAGGGGTGGATTCACACACTATTAAACGAATGTTCTAATGTGTAAAATCCATGTTTGACAACCTTCAACTTTGACAGCATGTCATGTGACTTTCTTGTATACAGTGACGTTTATTTGGGTTTTTTTGTAAATATGGAACAATAAATAAAAAAATTGGTGTAGTTTACATCATCAATCTAATACACTCTGAAACTTATTTGGTTATAAATTTTTGACCCTTAAATTCTTTTGAGTAGATATATATATATATATATATGTGAACGAATGTTTAATGACAAAATTACACACCGGCTATTGGGTGTCAAATTATGGTAAATATAGAAAAATAGAATATAGCTCACAAGTTGCACCATTATCTAAACTTTGCCAAATAACAATATCAAAACATAACACGATTTTTTTTTTTTGATCATGCAACCTCTATCAAGCTATATTTTTTACCTTTTTCTGTTAAAATAAAGGCAAGTTTAGATGTGACTCGAGGAAGAACTATGTTACTGGTTGATGAGGTTTGTATGTGGCTACGATCTATTATACTACTTGCCACGTGATGTCGGATGCTGTTCCAATGTAAACATTCTTTGCAGGAAGCTACTTGTTGTTTTAGTTTTTAAATATTTAATTCAAAACACTGGCTTGTTCCAAATGTTGCAGAGAAGAGAGAATTTAAAAATAAGATGTGTAATGTGTAACAGTTATATTTATTTATGCTGTTCAAGTTATTGCTGGAAATGGATGTTTGAATTCTTTTTAGGAAACAACACACTGTTGAGCACAGAACTCATTTCCTACTAACCTGACACCTTGTCATGTGCAAAATTAATTCTATGTGACTTGATAACACATAGCAACAACAAAGTGTCAAATTCACAGTAATTTTTAGTAAAAGAACTTAGTTTTTAAACACTAATTTAAAGGCATATTTATCACCATTAGAGCCTTTTTTGATAACTGAAATCAGACATTGCTTAGATTTTATTGTTTAGATTATCCATTTCCGTACATCCAAAGCGTTTCTGGTCATTCTAGTGTTTTTAATATCACAAAATGTATTTTTCATATGTTTAAAAACGCCATGAATCTGACAAATGGCGGCTATGGAGTCGAGTTCTAATCTATTTTAAAGGGTATTTCACTGTTTCAATGTCAGACTTGTTTTCATTCTGTTGTAACTTTATCCAAATGTGTTACAGGTTTGTAGATTAATCAAACTTAGCGTCAGGGTTTCTGCCAGAGGGTAAAATGGGTATGGCGCCATACCGAGATTTATTTTGCAATTTTTTTTTTAAAGTTAATCTTTTAACAAAATTAATTACTCTTATCATTAATGTATGATTTTCTTAACCCTAACCCTAAACTTAACCCATTTTCTTTCTGTTGACTGTGGTTGCATTCAATTCCATAGCGCCATACCCAAAAATTTCTTTCTGGCAGAAACACTGAGCGTCCATTTTTATATGCTGAAAATAGGGTTTGCAACTTTTAAACGATATCAGCACATGATGACACAGCATTTTTTTAGTCACTTGCATCAAACCACAAGGACTGGTGATGGTAGGGTGGGGTTTTTTTTAAAGCATTAAAATAAACACTAACGTGGCTTGGTGTTGATCCACTTGCTGTAACAGGCATGCCCTGGATTCTGGGAGTGGCTGACGGTGTCACTACAGATGAGCTGTGTCCAGGAGTGATTGACGGGGATACTACAGATGAGCCGTGTCCAGGAGTGATTGACGGGGACACTAGAGAAGAAGAGGGTCTAGGAGTGTACGGAGAAGACGGGATGTTGTTAGTTTCTTCTTCTTCGTTTTCACGCATCATCTCGTCAAAAGCTTCTTCGGCATCTTGGTCCAACTAGAAAGAAATTAAAATAAATTGTACACGTTGTGGTTGGAAAGACAAGGACTGAGATGTGGAAGTGGACAGCAAAGAAGTTGAAAGATAGGAGGAGTTGCCAGATAATGAAGAAATTAAGATAAGAGTTCAAAGAAAAGAAAGGAAATGGGGCTGTGGGATATATAATAATAATAAAACAAATTTAAATGTAAACACACCTAAAATTTAACAGTAAGAAAACACCTCTTGCTTGTATTTCTGAATGATTAAACAAAATGAAAAAATCCCAAATTTTATCATCTCGGTACAATAAGGTCACATGATATTAATCTCCGATTGGTGTAATATGTTACAAAATATTAATATCTGATATGACTCGTCCTTTATATGTATTCAAGAATACAATCAATCTACAGATTATCTAAGGGAGATAACTCGAACTGTCAGCAAACATTCTTTACAAAAGTTTCAATAGGCCAAACAAAATGCAATCAAATTGATTGATTTTTTTTTTTAACAGAGAACAATATTTCACACAAACCATTAATATGATTGTGCATTGATTGCACAATTTTAGATCAAGTCAACTATTAATTAGTTACGTGTTAAATGTTCTGAAAGTCACTTTACCAAATATCAAAGAAACATTTTTAACGATTTGTCAGAAAATATTTTCTAGCACAATGACATTGTAGAAAGGTGCTAGAAAGGGGGGGGTTAGAAAAACCGTCTACCACATGTGTGTAGACGCTAATCCGCCCTTTTCATTGGTTAATATTAGGATGTACACGGCAGTTGCTACCGGTTGATTACGTAATTTTTTAAACAAAGTAGTATATGACGTCACATAATATGAGTAGGTCTTCTCGACACCACTGTATGCTTTCACACTTGTGACGTAACATGGGTGTCAGCTTAGAGGTGACGTCACGTTACAAAAATAAAATGAAGAGACTTACAGTATAGTTAGACTAAATTAATAATAAAATTTATAAGACAGGTTGTGCTAAAAAATATTTCTGGCACTCGTCCTTTTGTATATGGTTTTTCTGACACTCGTCTCAAGAAAATCAATCCATGGAGCTCGCTCCAAAGATTGATTTTCTTGAGACTCGTGTCAGAAAAACCATCTACAAAAGGACTCATGCCAGAAACTATTAGTCTCTTGCTTTAAAGAAATTAGTAACGAGTTCCTCGACCAAATAACACATTTATTCTTAAAGGTGGATCTACAAACAACAATGCAATGATAACTAAAATATCTTTTTTTTTAAACTGGAGGGGCTATCTTAATGTAGGTTATAAATTCAAGATGCTTAATCGTGTTTCCAGATACGATTCCTGCCTATGTTTCCATTCACAAACCAATCACTTTAATCGCATGGATACTGAAGTTGACATACTACTGTATAGTGTATACAGTGCATCCCTCAATTCATATTTCTTGCCGTTTTGCACACGGCACTCACCGGAAATAATAACAGAACAGGAAATAGATTAATTGAAAGTATGGCAGCTTGAGTTTTTTCATTTTTCAACGGAAAATACCTGTGAATTTTGAGTTTAAAAAGTGGTTTTCGGCAAGAATATTCGCTTGACAATGGTGGAAATATTGGGATATGAATCGTAGTTAGTCTCCAAAACCAATTCTGGTCAGAAAAACAAAGTTATTTGGAATAATGGACATAAATACTGGACATCTGGCCACAAATGCCTGTAAGTAAACAAGACTTGTTAAATTTTTTGCCTAACTTTAATCAATATTAACCGATTTAAAATATAAAAACTGGAAAAACCCACGGAAATAATACTTACCGATAAACATGTAAACTTTATTTTATATATTTATGAAAAAATTTAAGTGAAAATATTTTAGTAAAAGTTATAAATGTGTACCCCGTCAACATATTTTTTGTAAAAAAAACATTAATCCGGTATTCAGAAGGTTAAGAAAAAGATAAATGTTTTATTTAACGATGCACTCAAATTTGTTTATTTACGGTTATATGGTTAAGGACCACACAGATTTTGAGAGGAAATCCGCTGTCGCCACTACATGGGCTACTCTTTCCGATTAGCAGCAAGGGATCTTTTATTTGCGCTTCCCACAGGCAGAATAGCACAAACCATGGCCTTTGTTGAACCAGTTATGGATCAGTGGTCGGTGCAAGTGGTTTACACCTACCCATTGAGTCTTGCGGAGCACTCACTCAGGGTTTGGAGTCTGTATCTGGATTAAAAATCCCACGCCTCGACTGGGATCCGAACCCATTACCTACCAGCCTGTAGTCCGATGGCCTAACCACACCACCGAGGCTGGTCAGAAGGTTAAGGAATGCAATTTCCCCCTTTAAGGAAATTTTAAGGAGTGTGACTTTTCACTCTTCTAGACAGTTCAAAAACAAAAGATTGGTGAATGTGGATCTTACTTTACCGACAGATTGTGGGTCATTGGTCTCAACTTCTCCAGTGTCGGCTGGTTCTGTAACCAGGTCATTCTCTTCATCTCGCGTCACAAAGTCTTCGTCCAAAACAGGCATATCCAATCGCATTTTTTTAATGCATGTCTGCAAGCAGAATCAAACTTTATATTATTATAATTATAATGTTCACAAGTTTTTACTTTGAACAGAAAATAATAACTTAGTGGTTATAAAACTGGAAATACAGAAATATTTTGTTTACTGTAGCCATACCAACAAAAACATATGGTTGCTTCTTTTTGCTTCAATTAAATTATTAAAATAATCAATAAAATTATGACTGGGCCATCAATTTATGTATGTTACAGTCTTCTAAGACATGACTCGGCCACACCACACTCTGGTTGTTGCCTATTGACTTATACTAGTCCTTTATGATACACATTCGGTCTAGGATAGATCACCATTGGTGAGCCCATTGGGCTATTTCTTGTTCCAGTCGGTACACCACAAAGGGTATATCAAAGGCCATGGTATGTGCTATCCTGTCTATGGGATGGTGCATATAAAAGATGCCTTGCAAATGTAACAGGTTTCCTCTCCAATACAATCCGTCAAATTAAGAAAATGACCATGGCTAAAAACATGCTGTAGAAATAAAAAAAATTGAATATAAAATACAGAAAAAAGTGCCACAGATAATTAAAAACTCTGAGGCAATCTCTCTACAACATTGACGATTGACATGGGCCTTTGCAGGAGATGGGATCACACAATATCAATTGCTTTCCCATCACTTGATATACACAATAACTGAAATACATGTACATGTAACTACCATAAAATTAATTTTTTACAAGTATGTGACAGTGTCAAATAATAATAATAATAATAATAAACTTAGAGTGAACTAACCTGCACGTCTTTCTTGGAGCCCAGTTTTTCAATCTTCTCTAGGACTTCGTCAAAAGGCATTTTCGGAAAGAGCCGATGAGCCCAGTGTTCGAGTTTGCCCATGATCAGTTTCAAATCTTCCGCCTGAACATAAAACAATATAATTACAATTAGCCAATATCAAGTGACTTTTAGAAATTTAAACAGAAAATAACAAACATTATGAGAATACTGCAAAAGCAATACACGTCTCCTATCTAGTCCAACAAATATCATAACAGTAAATGATAAAGCTATATACACAACAATTTAGCTAATAATCTTGAAGCATTGTGGAAAAGAAGTCTGGAAAATACATTTCAATATCTCCTAAATTCAAGGGCCACAACTCTATGCAGAAAGGGTATATCATCATGAAATCAAACTTGATCTGTCCAGTTTATGATAAATCTATACACTAAATTTCAGTTCAATATTGTGAGGCATTGCACAAAAAAAGTCCAGAAAACAAAGTTCCATATCTCCTAAGTTCAAGGGCTATAACTTCATCAAAAATGGATAAATTGTCATGCAAGGCAAACTTGATCTGTACCAGTACATGATAACATGTAAAACTTCAGTTCAATATCTTCAATCTTGAGGCATTGTGAAAAAAAAGGTTTGGAAAACTGTGTGGGACAGACAGAAGTTAGGAAGGAAGAAGAAACCTATGGTTAGACCTGTAGGGAAATGATAACAACATTCAGACTTCCATAAAACTAAATTGTGCACTACTAGTGATTTCCCTAGAAATTAGGCAAGGCATAGTGGACTAAACACTTTTGGTGCATTTTCAACATTTTCTGGGCACTTGTTTTTCATTAAAAAAAACACAAAAATTAATTAAAATAAACATTAATGTAATTTATGTGCTTGCTTTAATAAATGCATGGCAAAAGATATAAAAGGCATATTTTATTAATTAATAATAATTTTTTTGGGTGTTTTATAAAGTCAATTTTAGAATTAATCACTGAAAATGGCTTGTTTAATTTCAGGGCAGCATGGTGCTGATTGAGGCAAGATGGTGCTAAACTATTGAGGCATGGTGCTGCACCATGCTAAAACAAGCTAGGGAAAACACTAACTACAATAAAAATATGGGACTCATTCCCAAGGAAACCTTGACACATTCTACCTCTCACAGAAGCAGTGTTGTGGTTTGAAATACATGCACCTGCAAAGGTTTTAATTCTCATGTTTAACTTACCTACGTGCACCAACTTTTGAACCTAGGTCTTAACAGTGATGCCAAACATGGAAGTTGTCAGAGGTATCCTCAAAAATGGAATTACTCACAAATCTTAAGAAAATGTTTCCAAATTAAAGTTCATTTAGTCAAAGAACAAAAACGGTGGTGCATCTATGAATATTCAGATGATTTCTTAATTAGCTTTTTTATGAATTAGTAATAAAATATATTCACCAAATTATATTTCTTCAATTCACATATGGTGAGCAACAGCTTAAAACCCTGCATTTTATCCTTTTAAAATTTTACACGGTCTTCAAATATGACATTAAATGATACTAAAGAAATTGTTGATGTTTACTGTTACCTCATGTCCCTTTCCTTTGAAAGTGATATCCTTGAAGACCTGAGGAAGAATCGGAATCCCTCTGTCGCCAGTCAGTCTGCAAAATAAATATAGTATTAAGTTATTTAGGTAACACAATCATTGTGAGAGTACTGCTAAAGCAATACCTGTGCCCAACAAGGCCCCACAAATGTATTGCTACATGTAAGTTCAAGGGCCATAACTCTGGAAACAAACAAGCATTCTGAGGATCTCTAATCCAGCCCAATTTTCCCAGAAATCAAATATTTGTTTAACTGCATATTATACATACCAGAGAACCAGTCAACTGAATTATTATCAAAACTAACCTTTTGGTTATTTTACAAACATTACATTTTGGACATCCCGAAATAATCCACTGTCACGAAATTTCAGTTGCTGGACAGGTGACCCACGATAAGGTTTTTTGAATGATGTTTTCACTTGCTTGGGGAAACCGAGTGACTGTAAAATGCCAGGCCTCCAAGAACTGACAATTTGTGTAAACCATTTATGGGTTACGCAAATAAAAATTAAGATAACCCATTTCATTTTTACATAACACATCATGATCATATAAATGATGTCCTAAACTCAATGTGCAGAGGGAAAATGGGTTACACAAAACTTACGCGAGTGAAGGAAGGAAGGAAATGTTTTATTTAACGACGCACTCAACACATTTTATTTATGATTATATGGCATCGGACATATGGTTAAGGGACCACACAGATATTGAGGGAGGAAACCCGCTGTCACCACTTCACGAGCTACTCTTTTTCGATTAGCAGCAAAGGATCTTTTATATGCACCATCTCATAGACAGGATAACATATACTGTGGTCTTTGATGTACCAGTCGTGGTGAACTGGCTGGAGTGAGAAATAGCCCAATGGGCCCACCGACGGGGATCGATCCCAAACTGATCGCGCATCAAGCGAGCGCTTTACCACTGGGATACGTCTCGCCCCTACGCATGTGATGAGCGAACAAAACTATCGATCTCGCAATTTTCAAAGGCCTGAATGCGCACCCTGCAATAAATTTGCTCCACAATTTAGCCATCATGGTAAAAAGTGTATGAAAACTTACCGAGCAGAGTCTAACTTAGGAATGGGCCGTCTCACCACCCTCCGTGCAGCACCTTTCGACAGATCTTTCAGTTTGGCCAAGACCTCCGCATTCTCTGAAAACACAAAATATGTTAACGCACACTAAACAGCTGTAGTTTACAGTGTAACATGTATAACAGGGCTCAAATTGGAACAAATTTTGGTTACGCCAATTTTCAGATATGTATATGTATGTATGTCGAGTACATTTTATTTCCTTGAAAGTTATTAAAATGTGGTTACTTTAAGGAAAAGTAAAGTTTGTTTTATTTAACGACGCCGCTAGAGCACATTGATTTTTTATCTTATCATCGGCTATTGGACGTCAAACATATGGTCATTCTGACACTGTTTTTAGAGGAAACCCGCTGTCGCCACATAGGCTACTCTTTTTACGACAGGCAGCAAGGGATCTTTTGTTTGCGCTTCCCACAGGCAGGATAGCACAAACCATGGCCTTTGTTGAACCAGTTATGGATCACTGGTCGGTGCAAGTGGTTTACACCTACCCATTGAGCCTTGCGGATCACTCACTCAGGGTTTGGAGTCGGTATCTCGATTAAAAATCCCATGCCTCGACTGGGATCCGAACCCAGTACCTACCAGCCTGTAGACCGATGGCCTGCCACGACGCCACCGAGGCCGGTTTACTTTAAGGAATATTTTAATAATATGGTTAATGACTTGGTCTCGAAAATGAGCCATTCTAACCTTCGCAAGGTAAAGCTGATATTTTAAGAGAGCAAGCAGCTATTCTCTATTTATCTTACAAGTTGTTTCAAACTGTACATGTAGACCTCCTTAGGGATCTAAAGAGATGAATGCATATTCAACAGGCTTTCTTCCAGAAATAATTTGAGGATATACATATGTATGCAAGGCTCGAAACACACAAAATGCTTTCCAATAATCCGTTTCACAAGCAGCTTTTGCTTTCCACCTTATTTCTAAAAATTGTTTCCTGTATATCCCAGAATTCTTGATTCACGTTTGTCATGCATTTTCTGCATTTTAATTAAAATATTTTAAAACATTACTACATTTGTACTGACATCGTGGACACAGCCATTTTATATTGGTGTGTACACCAATAATAAAAGCATTATCTACCAACAACATTCTGGAAACTCATTCGGATCACATCGGCCGATTATGGTTTTTCAAATCAGAGTTCCGCGACAGTGAGTGATGCAAACATTGTGAACTATTTAGACTGGTTCTAGAAGAGGTCATTCGGTTTAACATGTAGCATAAAAACTAGTCTAGCGAACATTAACAAAAAACTACTAGCTGAACTTACGGTTACTTATCGATGGAATCAGCCGAGAAAGTGATTAATCTGTCAGTCTCAGGATCAGTGTAATAAACAGGTATATAATTTGTTTGGACTATTTTATGTTGTGTAGATTTAATAAAACAAGTGTAAAATGATAGCAATAACTGTGCTCTAGAACTACTTCTTAATTTCAAACATTTGCCTCCCAACTAAAATTTGAGAAGCAAAGATTGCTTCCCAATCAACAAAATGAATTTCGAACCTTAGGCATGTAAGGAAACCAAAACCGATCATAAGTGCCTCTACTAGATGGTTGTAGGTTTGATATCCTTTTAAATTCCACATACTTTGACAAATATAAAACAGTACTTCTCTTGCTATAGTCTATTTAAAAAGTATTAAAATGTATCCATTAATTTCTGTGCTTTTAGGGCACCTAATTTAATCCTTCTCTGGCAGAAACCTAGCCTGAGTACTCCGCTGTTTGAGAGCTAGACTGACATTTGGACAGTTATGATTGCTCTCTGCCACTGGAGATAACTGTACACCGAAACATGGAATTGCTGCCTACCACCAGGTAGACAAAGATTCCCGCTCTGTACAACAATAACCCTGTGTTTGACGTTTTAAAATACTATTACTCATGTACATTAATCATTCCAAAGTTGACCAATAACAAATATTTCACATATTAACCAATAATACACATACTACAGGAAGAAAGTTAAAGTTTGCTTTGTTTAACCACACCACTAGAGCACACTGATTTATTAATCATTGGCTATTGCCAGTATTGGATATCAAACATTTGGTAATTCAGACATACAGTAGAGTCTAAAGCTGAGATTCCTTTTGTCCGGTTGTGTTTGCGCTCCGTTTGCGGTTGCCTTTACAATACGTTTTGAGTGAATCCATTTAACGGCAAAGTATGCGTTTATACAGCCTTTTGGCAGAAAGTCATCATACCGCACGGCGAACGGATGAATCGCCCCACGGAGCGATTGAAATAAGCGCATGCGGTTTCGGATAACTAAACGCAAACGGACCGAACTAATGGAATCACTCTCACCCGGAACAAGCTGGCTTGATTAAACCGCACCGCAAACGCAACCGGACAAAGGGAATCTCAGCTTTAAAGAGGAAACCTGGTACATTTTTCCATTAGTAGCAAGGGATCTTTTATATGCATCATCCCACAATCGTGATGTACTGGCTGGAACGAGAATTAGCCCAATGAGCCCACCGACGGAAATCGATCCTAGACCGACCGTGCTACAGGAAAACCCCAACAGCACCCCATTTAAATTATTTGCTGCAAAAGTCATTTTGAAAAAAAAAATGCTGTCAGTGGGCCATTTAAGCCAGGACAATGTTTTTAAAATATTGCCGTAGGTGACAGATTGTTAAGTTCGAGCCTTGTTGTTGTACATTAGAGCTGGAATCTTTGATTACCCGGTGGTTTTCGCTATCGACGATAGAAATAAGCAGAATGTTTGATTTGTCCCCCGGACAAGTACATCGAGAAATCAGTTGTTCAGCAGTATTTTCACATGTCCAAATAAATGTTTTGTTTTATTAAAGTACAAGGACAGTATTTTTGATTGCTTAAAATTAAACTCCATCAACTGAACTTTTTACTTGTCCACTGAAGAACCATTGAGGTACATTTTGTTGGTCCGAGCAGATTTTCACTTATCAAGACAAATGCTTATTTCGAACACTGGCTATAGATTTATCTCTGATGGCAGAGTCTAGCTCCATCTAGCTCTTGAAAGGCAGAGTACTCTGGGTAGCAGAAACACTGGCAAATCTTGCCGACAAACATGTCTGAACTGTACCGGTATCCTGTGAAGGGTTCACATCATCTAGACTCATGTCCAAGGGTTCTAGCTCCTCCGGTAGGTCAGGGAGGGGGGCTGGGAAATTGTCGTCCTCATCTTCATGTTCAGCAAAAATATCATCCATTTCCAGTGGCACAGAGTCCATGTCTAAAATTAAAACTATACTTAACAAACAAAAAACAGGTTATAGCAAAAATCGGCATTGTGCCAAAATGGCCCCAAAACTGCACAAAACGGAACCTAGGTTTGGCTGATTTAATGTCATGGGCCTTAGAAGCAGAGATGGGTGTTTGCAGGGGACACTGTAATCCAAGGTGGACCCAATAATAACACAGTGCTACATTCGATTTAGACTAGGGGCACTGGCCTTTAACTCTGAAGATTTGGTAATGGGTTTTTTAAAGGGACACACCCTAGTTACGTTTATTTGTTAACCATTACGGCGTTGTTTTTCGCTATTAAACCCCATTTTTCACAAATAAAATTGCACTTTACTTACATTTTATTATTTAGAATACACATTTCCATTCACCTGAAGTGCTTTTTGGTAATCCTGATGTTTGTAAAACCACGAAATGCATTTTTTTTCACAAAACGTGTTGTCGAGAAAAAACCGTTAAGCAAGCGAGGTCCAATCTATTTTTAATGTCACAGACGTTGGTATATCACGTGACCGTTATCATTTTTGTTCGGTTTGTTTTCTCGTGCACGGTTCGCGCAATCAACATCCAATTTGTTGTTGTTCATTTGTGAGATTTTTCTTCACAGTTCGTGAACATTTTCAGTAACAATAAAGTTCAGACAAGTAAGTGTCTCAATACAAAACGTTACAAACCCTTAAAACCAATAATTTTGCTAAGTCTTACGATATCTGGAGAGGGGATACAACCAGGACAGAACAGTTGGAACATGTCCAGGAGAGGTGAAACGAACGCACCCCAAGTCTGTGAAATTTGTCGTGACGTAAGCATTGTTGTGCTTCTACCGGTGACATCAGAATACTAACTTTCAAAATTATTTCAAGCAATTGGGACATGGGGATTCCCATGGTATTTATCGATATAAAACCTGCGTTTTCACTCAATTTGATAAAAACGTGATCTAAGTGTGTTACAGGTTTGTAGATTAACCACATTATAATTTATTTTCGCTGGATGGAACTAGGGTGTGCGGCTTTAAAGATTTCTGTGTGGACAAACAAAAATAAAGGTAGGAGAGCAATTTATCGTAGACTAGCTGTTAACAATTTGGTTCGGACTTTAGGAGTCTGTACGTTTAAATTCTATTTATTTATGAATACATCAAGTTGTGATTTGTTTGTATAATATGCAGTGTTCGAGATTTAAAAGTTTTGGGCAGTATCCCAGTTGGATACTAACATTTCAAAATCTGGTATCCCACCTGAGAATTTAGTATCCCACTTAAATGAAATTCATAAATAACATCGTAACACATTTGGACGACTCTGTTTTTGTGCCCTGCCTATGCTACACTGATATCACAATCGAAATAGCAGAATTCAGAATCAAACGAAATGGGCAAACAGATTTGCTTCATCCATTTTGGTGTAATACTGACATAAATTAGTATTTAGCAGTAATTTATAAACCTACGTATTGTATATATTTTCTGCAGACGTGGAATCAATATCTTAAATAAAATTTGAAGGGAGAAACATCCAACAAAAACAACAGCAACTTAGCGGTTCCCTGTCTATTGCTGCACTTCGAGTAAGAGATTGTTATGGCGTAGCATTAGACTGGGTATGAGCTCGAAAATACTGTTACTTAACTTCGCTGGCAAATGACGACTTTTAGTTTTAATGGAAAATAAAAACTCAGGATTAAAAAAAACTACATTATATAGTATCCCTGCGGGATACTGGTTTCTTGAAGACTGATATCCAAAATTAAAATCTGGTATCCCCAGGATATTGGGATACCGTTAATCTCGAACACTGATATGTAAAAAAAAAATTGTATTAATTGATCATGGGTATTTACCTTATAGTTTCAATGCATTTATTATTTAATGAAAGATAATTATGTTGTTTTGTATACATGTGTATAATGTATTTATTTCATGCAGAGTAATAATGTTTAATGCTTAATAGACAGAAGGCCACAAGGGAGATTAGTGCACTACTATCTGTGTAACCTTTTAAAAATAAAGATTATTATTATTATTATTATTATTATTAGGCTAAAGTTTAGCCGGAGTCAGTGAGTGGCAAATTTGCATTCAGCATTGGGCACTGTATCATCATGCATCGCACATTCTAGATTAATAATACATTTTGAAACAACAAAATATACACAAAGGAACTGTTTTTATGTCTACACTATAAAATAAAAAAATACCCTATGATTTTAGTTACCTGGTTCAGTTAAAACTCTAAATTCAGATTAAGATTTTTACATTTCGCGGTAAAAAATTGTCTATACAGGAGTTATCTACCTTACTTCCGGAAATTGCAAGGTTATGGGTTACATACCACAGTTTGTGCTGCCGCTGTGGTTACAATAACGTATTTTATTACTAATAGAAGGAAATGTTTTTATTTAACGACGCATTCAACACATTTTATTTACAGTTATATGGCATCAGACATATGGTTAAAGGGACATTCCTGAGTTCGTTGCACTGTAAGATGTTTTCGACTAATAAAATATTTCTACGATTAAACTTACATATTTATAATCATATTAAATAAATTTTCTTGTTTAGAATATCAGTGTCTGTATATTCAATGTGTTTCTGATAGTCTTAATATCTGTAAGAATCCCAATCTGTATTTTGTCTTCAAATAATTTTGTACGTACGAAAAAATATATTTTAGGAAATAAAATGAAAATTAACCTAGTAGGGGCCTACAAATTTTAGAACGATCAGAAACACGTTTAATATACAGCCACTAATATTTTATGCAGAAAAATATATTTGATATGTAATTACAAACGTTAAAAAGTCTCTGTTAGTTGACAACATCTTTAAAATTTCAGTAAACTCAGGAATTTCCATTTAAGGACCACACAGATATTGAGAGAGGAAACCCGCTGTCGCCACTTTGAACATGAGCTACTCTTTTCGATTGATTGAAACATATTTTATTGCTTTTTAAAGAACAAATGGATTAGGCACAAGTTACATTAGTTTTGATTAGCAGCAAGGGATCTTTTATATGCACCATCCCACAGGCAGGGTAATACATAGGCCTACCACGGCCTTTGTTGCACCAGTTGTGGAGCACTGGCTGGAACGAAAAATATCCCAAAGGGTCCACCGACGGGGATCGATCCTAGACCGACCGCGCATCAAGCGAACGCTTTACCACTAGGCTACTTCCCACCTTATTACTAATATTACCAAAACAAAACATTTAAATTTTGTTTACTCAAAAATACAGTAACGTTTGCGTTTTTTTTTTAACCAAAAAAATCATCCTAGCTGTACTAAGACACATAACAATTTTCTGTGTATAGGAGTCATTGAAATATTACGTAACGCTAGAAGGGGTGGGTGGGTAGGTGTAGCTCCAAACGTTATACATGCAGCGATAGTGGGTGGGTGGGTGTATTTAACAGCGTTACGTAACGAACGTTAATTTTTTTTTATTACTAACTTAAATGTTTTTACTCTTTTTATCGTAAACACTGTCACGGAGACAATGTTTAATCATTCAAGCGAATTTTGCCTGTGGTGCTTGTAAAGTATTGGAATTAATAGGCCCTAAACTCAAATGATCACAAAATAACCTTATATAATTCAGCATAGGTTATTTTAATGTTGCCTATGTTAACGTTGCGTTACAATAGTTATACTGACATGAAACTTGGCGACAGAGTATCATTTGACTCCCAAATATTTTTTAGTAAATGAAATTGATGTTTACATACTGTAGTATGAAAACCCCCCCACCTTTTAATAATATCAATAACTGATTTATTTGTCAATTATTCGCCCATATCGACCATAGCCCTGACGATATATAGCTTCCGCTATAAATGACGACATGGGAATGGGAATGGGAACTATTTTAACGTGCCCACATCCTTACGGTTCGGGCACGCCCACCATGGATTCGGGTTCTGGCATAGCCAGTCCAAGATACCATGGCGGGTGGCGACGACATAGTGATTCCTAATATCGACAATAGCCCTGACGATATATAGCTTCCGCTATAAATGACGACATGGTGATTCCTAACCAGCGCGCGCGCGCGCGCGCGTGTGCGTGTGTGTGTGTGTGTGTGTGTACACGTGTACAATGTATAGCCTATTACTACATATTTAATAAACAGTAAAAATAGGTTTTTGGGGTGGGAGGTTTTTCTTGGTTTTCTTGGAGCAAAAAATTAGTGATAGCATTCGATATTTTTATTACATATGCTACTAGTATGCATTTTGAAATCTTTCAACTCAAATGAGGTCAATTTGTATAAACAAAGTTTTATGAATGGTGAATATTGAAAACATCTGCCGCTCATCTCACTTCCCTGCCCTATGCAATCTTTTAGATTAAATCCTGAACCAAGGTTAAAAGTTAAAGTTTTTGTTTAACGACACTACCGCTAGAGAATATTGATTTTTTTGTTGTTGTAATTTTGAGATGGAAAACCGTTTTTCCATTAAAAGCAAGGGATTTTTTTATATGTACCACCCCATAGGCATGATAGCACACACCACGGCCTTTGATACACGAAAATATAGCCTAATGGACCCACCGAAGGAGATCAATCCTAGATCGATTGTGCTATGTCTCGCCTCCCACTGAAACAAGAATGAAAATAAACAATGCATACATGTGTATTATCATTTTATTGCAAAAAGTAAAGATAACAGCAGACCTGTGTGTGTGTGTGTGTGTGTGTGTGTGTGTGTGTGTGTGTGTGTGTGTGTGTGTGTTTGTGTGTACACGTGTACAATGTATAGCCTATTACTACATATTTAATAAACAGTAAAAATAGGTTTTTGGGGTGGGAGGTTTTTCTTGGTTCCCATGCGACCCCCTTACCTGACGAGGTACCTGCTGCTCTGGACAACAACTTTAAGGTGAATCTCACGCATTGAAGCATTTACGGTTGACAGCTCTGCCGTTCAAATATTACGTAACGCTTATTTGGTCAAATTTAAACGCCCTCCGTCTCCCCTGTAACGGTCCGTAACGCTAGACCATATACCCATGCAGTGGCGTAGAGAGGTGCCAAAAAGTGGGGGGGGGGGGGGAGGGAGGGGGCATTTTTATATTTACACACGTTTACACTATTATAAAGCAAAATATCTGAAAAGTGGGGAGGGAGCACATGCCCCCAATATATTAAGTAACCCTCGGAGACCCCCCCCCCCCCCCCCCCCCCCCCATCCATAAACAAGTCATGCGATGGACGTAATATAATTTGTACGTACTGTTTTGCGGTTTGGGAAAGCGCAGATCTATACGCATTTCAAATTGATTTATAATTCTTATTGTGTAATACGTCTGATTATAACTACCTGCGTTAAACACTGTCGCCGTGGCAAAGTATTTATGAAAAAAAGTTAAAACATTTACGGTAGTAATAAAAAATCAAAAAGTGTGTTATGTAACGCTGTTAAATACACCACACCCTGTATCGCAACATAACGTTTGGACTTACATACATACATACATACATACATATATATATATATATATATATATATATATATATATATATATATATATATATATATATATATATATATATATATAGAGAGAGAGAGAGAGAGAGAGAGAGAGAGAGAGAGAGAGAGAGAGAGAGAGAGAGAGAGAGAGAGAGAGAGAGAGAGAGAGAGAGAGAGACATACACGCACGCGCGCGCACACACACACACACATACACACACACACACACACACACACACACACACACACAGTTTGACATTTTGACCCAGGTACCACATTATGGTTGACATTTTGTCCATTGACATTTTGTCCGTTGACATATTGATCGTTGACATTTCTGTCTACACACCGTATGAGTTAATTTTGCGAAGTCTCACCCACTGGATTTTCTCAACGTTTAATATACGGACTCTAAATACATATTCAATGACAATACTATGTAGTAGCTTTTTTCACTTTTTTTATTTTGCATCAAGCTGACCTGTATGTTTATTAATGCAAATTTCATTTAACAAACAATAGATTCGTACCGACATGGAGCTATTTATAAAGTAACGAGATCCAGAAATATGTACACTTATTCAGTAAACTAGTACAAACAATAGCATTGTTCATTGAGGGAAGCTTTCTTCTTGTGACCATGCTAAATGAATGTTAAAGGAGACCGGACACCAAACCATATATACGGCGTAATGAATTGTTTGCCGTCATAAACCACAACACGCAACTACCGCGCTCCCCTTATTGACGAAGTTAAGCGTGCCAGTCTTGGTTGGGTGTTTTTTTTCGCCGATCTCCGATGTTTGCCGGAAACTGTCGACAATGGATGAGCTAGACCCGTGACGTCATCGATGAGAGGAAAACTGAAGAAACTACCAAGTTGCATGGACGAACTTAGCGATTCGAGTGACGAAGAATTGTGTCCAGCTTGTGCTAATGGCATCAAACCGTATCAGTTTGAACTACTTATCAGAGACTTTGTCCCTAATCCTGTAAATGCTGTCTTAGACGAAAATTCGGATGAATCAACTGCCGACGAATACGAGGAAACCACACGGTCATAGACTAGCATACAAGCATTTTTAAAACATAATTTTTTATGACATTTTTAATGTAAACTGAAGCAAATGGACCTAATTAGACGAAAAGCACACAAAATTTAATAATATTTCATCATAAATCTTGTTCAGCATAGATGTAAATATGACACGTCAGTGGATATTCCATAGGCCGATTTCGCAAATTTGCAAAAAGCGTCCCCTCCTCACCAAAGCAAGATATAATAATTTAATAAAAAAAACTTTGTTCTCTTAACTAGTTACCCTCCAAATTTTAATGTGTTTGGTTAAACCGTGTATTTTTAATTATTAAGAAAATG
The DNA here is from genome assembly GCF_016097555.1 of Gigantopelta aegis. NCBI lineage: Eukaryota > Metazoa > Mollusca > Gastropoda > Neomphalida > Peltospiridae > Gigantopelta > Gigantopelta aegis. The sequence goes on along the minus strand of NC_054700.1, from coordinate 12,582,944 downwards.
TGTTACCAGTCTGCCGAAACTGTCCACAGCCGGGTACAGAAACACAGAAATGTTGGAAAATATTATACTGTTGCCACATACTGACAATCACTTTACAACTAATATGTCTTATCGACAATATTATTATGTAGTCTTTGCATTTATTAATATAAAATACAACAGACCCGTAGGAACTGGGGAGGGGCGGGCCTAGGGGCTTGTTCTCCATCACACACTCTAGGATGAAAATGTATGTTTTATGTTTTCACTACTTTGCATAAATAAAGATGATATAAAGATAAAAATCTAGTTTGTATCCCTCACTAGAGACTGTATTCCCCCCCCTCCCCCCACCCACCCCACTTCAAATATCGTTCCTATAGGCCTATACAAATGTAGATAATATGTAGAGGGTGAGATTAGGAACCAGTTCCTTTTATCTTTAGGATTTTGTAATCATGATTTCAAACCAACTGTTTCAGATAGTTTTCTCCACATACTGACATAAAACACATTTGTTATATATTGGAATAAAATAAAAATAATTACAATATATCCAGTGTTATTTTCTTTAATCATTCATGGAGGAAGAAGGAAGTCCTGATGAAAATATATTACAGGTAAAACAAAATAATATATGATGCTTATTCCATGTGGTAACTATTGTTAATTTTGCTTTAAATTGCTAGATGCCAAAAGTGATTAATTATATTATTTTATGGTAACAGTCGAAAATTAGACGACCAATTGTTTCAACCTCTGCCAAAGGTACCAGGTTTTCTACCAGAAAATAATTTGAGGGTACGTAATAAAACAGGCCCGTAAGAACTTGGGGGATGGGACGGGTGCCCCCCACTTGTGAGCTTTTCTTTATGACATTAATTTTTGCCATTGTAACCAAAATCTGATGTAGAGTTTATACCCGGTCCGTCAGTGACCCCCCCCCCCCCCCCCAAGTCGTTGCTATGGGCCTGTAAAAACTAAATATTTTCAAAGGAGTATATTCGGTGGTTATAGGTTTGAAATGTTTTTTTTTATTGAACATTTTATTTCATGCACTTTTATAAAATTTTAAATAGCAATTATGTTACTATAATCTATCGAAAAAATAAAACATTATATATATATATATATATATATATATATATATATTAACTTCTGAGATTTTTTAGTACATACATGTAAGTTTACCCTCCGCACCCTCTGGCAGAAACCCAGGGTATTAAAATAATTATTTGGTGCAGAGTATTTTTAATATGACATACAGAAAGCATTGAAAAGTACAATTTTATTATGCTTTAATAATCGACATTAGCTTTAAAACTAATTAACCATCATTCTTTCTGGCCACAGTACATATGTTGTTCCTGCCAAAGTGTTAGCATTTTAATTTTAATGACAACATACTGAACTGACTATAAACATTGTTAACCAACGTAATAATTCACGTTTTGAAAGTGTTTTGTTATAAGGTTAAAGCCGCACACCCTAGTTCCATCCAGCGAAAATAAATTATAATTTGGTTAATCTACAAACCTGTAACACACTTAGATCACGTTTTTATCAAATTGAGTGAAAAAGCAGGTTTTATATCGATAAATATCATGGGAATCCCCATGTCCCAATTGCTTGAAATAATTTTGAAAGTTTGTATTCTGATGTCACCGGTAGATGTCGCTCGAAGCACAACAATGCCTACGTCACGACAAATTTCACAGACTTGGGGTGCGTTCTTTTCACCTCTCCTGGACATGTTCCAACTGTTCTGTCCTGGTTGTATCCCCTCTCCAGATATCGTAGGACTTAGCAAAATTATTGGTTTTAAGGGTTTGTAATGTTTTGTATTGAGATACTTACTTGTCTGAACTTTATTGTTACTGAAAATGTTCACGAACTGTGAAGAAAAATCTCACAAATGAACAACAACAAATCGGATGTTGATTGCGCGAACCGTGCACGAGAAAACAAACCGAACCAAAATGATAGCGGTCACGTGGTATACCAACGTCTGTGATATTGAAATGGAAATATCCCGTCTAAAAATAGATTAGACCTTGTCTGCCCAACGGTTTTTTCTCAAACGTGCCCATGTTTTTCAGAAATACGAAAAACGCATTTTGTGGTATTACAAACACCAGGATTACCAGGATTAACAAAAAAACACTTCAGGTGAATGGAAATGTATATGCTAAATAATAAACGGTAAGTAAAGTGCAATTTTATTTGTGAAAAAATGGGTTTAATAGCGAAAAACAACGCCGTAATGGTTAACAATTAGCCGTAACTAGGGTGTGTCCCTTTAACAAACCAATTAAATAAAGAGACGTTAGTATGGAGTCGTTATGGGCTGTCGGTGAAAATTAATTTGGTAATTATAGGTAAATAAATGTGAAGTTTAAATATTCGTATGTGAACAAATTGCAATACCTTTATTTAATGTATATCTTAAGTGTATACTTGTTTTAATTTTCACCTTGTAAATGTACCATACATAACCTGCTGTATTTAGTTGGTGTAAAGCCCGTTCTACGACAATAATGCGTCCATGTTTTAAAACAACTTTCGTTTTTTTGGAAATCGAAACCATGATGTTGGCCGTTTCTTGGGATGCATTGCTGTTACTGTTGCAGTTAAACACTGCGCAGTTAACTATCATATAATTACGTCGACAATATATAATAACACTAATTATCTTGTAAATTAAATTTCCGATAAACCTGGAGACAAAAAAAAAAGAAAAGAAAAGAAAAGACGACTAAAAGGCACAACCAAAGAATCAACACGTGTACCGGTATTGCTTGGTAACTCTCACCGATGACGTTTGGCCTCGCTTTCGTTCAGATCTATGCATAATCCCGCCCACTTCTGTTTTTATCCCAAACCTAAGACGCGCAGCTGACAGGTGCGTCGCAGCAGACAGGCGTTAGAGTAATGCGGTCTTTGACGCTAACTTAATCCATTACACACTACATGTCTTTTGGTGTCCGGTCTCTGTATACTGTAGATAGTGTGGATCTGTGGATTATGTATATGATTGTTACGCTATTTACGTCAATTTAATATCTCTTTTCAAATAGTTTTTTGATATTAATGTATTATACACTACTTTTGTAAATACGAAAAAAACATTACACAGTTGTAAATCTGAAGAAAACTGTTGTAAATCTGAAGAAAACTGTTGTAAATCCGAAAAATCCCATTTGTAAATCTGAAGAAAACAGTTGTAAATCTGAAGAAAACAGTGTGAAGAAAACATTTGTAAATCTGAAGAAAACAGTTGTAAATACGAAAACACCCAGTTGTAAATCTGAAGAAAACAGTTGTAAATCTGAAGAAAACAGTGTGAAGAAAACATTTGTAAATCTGAAGAAAACAGTGTGAAAAAACATTTGTAAATCTGAAGAAAACAGTGTGAAGAAAACATTTGTAAATACGAAAAAACCCCAGTTGTAAATATGAAGAAAACAGTTGTAGATACAAAAAAATCCAGTTGTAAATCTGAAGAAAATAGTTGTAAATACGAAAAAAACCCAGTTGTAAATATGAAGAAAACAGTTGTAAATCTGAAGAAAACATTTGTAAATCTGAAGGAAACAGTGTGAAGAAAACATTTGTAAATCCAGTTGTAAATGTGAATAAAACAGTGTTAAGAAAACAGAAGAAAGTTAGACATGATCTATATGAATAACGTCACCTATTGAAGCATGCAAATAACAACATAAACATTATTAATGATTAACATTAATAATGAGCCAAATATATATACAGTACATTAATATTGATAAAAGAAGTTTGTTTTGTTTAACGACATCACTAGATCACATTGATATATTAATCATCGGCTATTGGCTATTGGATGTCACAAACCTTTGGTAATTTTGACATATAGTCTTAGAGAGGAAACCCAGTACATTTTTTCATTGGTAGTAAGGGGTCTTTTATCTGCACAATCCCACAGACAGGATAGCACATACCACGACCTTTGATATACCAGTCGTGGTGCACTGGCTGGAACGAGAAATAGCCTAAATGGGCCCACCGATGGGGATCGATCACAGACCAACCGTAATATAGATGATGACGTAAATATAAATAATGATTAATATTGATGTATAAATAATGATTAATATTGATGTATAAATAATGATTAATACAGATAAAGACATAACGACTCACCGTACTTGAGGCGATCGCCCAATCACTTTTACTTTACCCCGTTCTTATAAAACTTTTAGAGTCTAGACTCAAGACTCTAAAACTCTATATAGCCAATGTACTCAAGGGTCGGGATTTTGCTCAGTCGGTTGAGCTCTCGCCTGAGATGTTTCCGTCGCTGGATCGAATCACCTCTGTGGATCCATTCAACTGATTGGGATTTTTCTCATTCCAACCAGTGAACCACAACTGGTCAAAGGCCGTGTTATGTGCTTTCCTGTCTGTGGGATGGTGCATATAAAATATCCCTTGCTGCTAATGGAAAAATGTAGCGGGTTTCCTCTCTATGTCTATCAGTAAAAATATATCAGTATATATATATATATATATATATATATATATATATATATATATATATATATATATATATATATATTGGTAGTAAATCTTAAGTCAGAGATGAATTTTACTTGTAGAATGCAGGAAATTGCATTTCGGGACATCTACTTTTGTATATTTTACGGGGAAGCTTACTCCGAACCCCCTAGAAACTTTGCTTTGCGCCCTCGATCTCAGTCAGCCCCTATCCCCACCCCAATGTCTTCTTGCTTCCGCCGTGCCTGGAGTAATAGATCGATTGACCTGTTTGTACTTTTTACTATTTACAGTGTAGTTTTAATTTAGCGTGCTTGAACATTAATGTTAATATGTCACGTTAGGTTTCGTGATACGCCGGTATGTATGAACTAACGAGGCTGGCAAATCTAGGTTAACCATTTCGGTTGCATTGTACTAAATTACTAGTGATGAATAACACTGTTTCTTTCTGCAACTGTTATTGCCATAAACTTAATAAACTTTTATTTAGTGTTCAACTGTTATTCATTTCGATAGAGGTTGTAGCAGGGTTTTTTTTAACGACACCACTAGAGCACATTGATTAATTAATCATCTGCTATTGGATGTCAGACATTTGGTAATTCTGACACGTAGTCATCAGAGAAAAGCTACATCATTTTGCCGAATGCAGAAAGGGACCTTTTATATGCACTTTCCCACAGACAGGAAAGCACATACCACGGCCTTTGACCAGTTGTGGGGGAGAGACGTAGCCCAGTGGTAAAGCGCTCGATTGTTGCGCGGTCGGTTTGGGATTGATCTCCGTCTGTGGGCCCATTGGGCTATTTCTCGCTCCAGCCAGTGCACGGCTGGTACACCAAAGGCCGTGGTATGTGCTATCATGTCTATGGGATGATGCATATAAAACATCCCTTGCTGCTATTCGAAAAGAGTAGCCTATGAAGTGGCAACATCGTGTTTCCTACCTCATTATCTGTATGGTCCTTAACCATATGTCCGACACCATATAACCCTAAATAAAATGTGTCGAGTGCGTCGTTAAATAAAACATTTCCTTCCTTCTTTGACCAATTGTGGTGCACTGGGTGAAATGAGAAAAAATCAGTTAGTTGAATGGATCCACCAAGGTGGTTCGATCCTGCAACGCAAGCACCTCAAGCGAGCACTCAACCGACAGAGTTAGTCCGAAGAACAAATATATTTAATGTGACTGATTTTCTGCAAACCTGAGGGTTGCTAATAAGTTTATTGAATGTCATGTGACACCCCATTTTTTTCACTGTTACATAAGCGTACGGGCTCCCATTTTTGTAGATGTCAGGAGGGGTGGGGGCAGGCTGGCTTTTGCCCGAATGAAACGAAAATGCCCGAATCTGAATACCAACATATCACATTTGATTCATTGATTCCTTTAATTTACAGTGTTCACCATATTTGAATCAGAGACTCCCTCTAAATTATACTGTTTATCATATTTGATTCAATGATTTCCTTTAAAATTAAACTGTCATAATAATGGTGGTGGTTATGAGGATGGTTATGATCATATGATGATGATGATGATGATGGTGGTGGTGGTGGTTGTGCTGATGTTCATAATGGTAGTAGTGTTGGTGGTGGTGATGATGATGATGATGATGATGTTGGTGGTTGTGCTGATGTTCATAATGGTAGTAGTGTTGGTGGTGGTGATGATGATGGTGATGATGATGATGATGTTGGTGGTTGTGCTGATGTTCATAATAGTAGTAGTGTTGGTGGTGGTGATGATGATGATGATGATGATGATGTTGGTGGTTGTGCTGATGTTCATAATGGTAGTAGTGTTGGTGGTGGTGATGATGATGATGATGATGATGATGGTGGTGATTTTGCTGATGGTCATAATGGTAGTAGTGTTGGTGGTGGTGATGATGATGATGATGATGATGATGATGATGTTGGTGGTTGTGGTTGTACTGATGTTCATAATGGTAGTAGTGTTGGTGGTGGTGATGATGATGATGATGATGATGATGGTGGTGATTTTGCTGATGGTCATAATGGTAGTAGTGTTGGTGGTGGTGATGATGATGATGATGATGATGATGGTGGCCATGGTGGTGGATGTGGCGTGTTAATAATGTGGAGGTGGTGATCTATAAACTTTGCCAACAATTGCTATTGTTCAGAAAGTAAATAGTAAACTAGATCTGGCTTGGGGTTTAGCTCAGTCGGTTGAGTGCTCGCTTGAGGTGCTTGCGTCGCAGGATCGAACCACCTCGGTGTATCCAATCAACTGATTGGTTTTGTTTCTCGTTCCAACCATTGCACCACAACTGGTCAAAAGGCGTGGTATGTGCTTTCCTGTCTGTGGAAAAGTGCAAATAAACAATTCCTTACTGAATTAGGAAAAATATAGCGGGTTTCATCTTTAAGACTATATGTCAGAATTACAAATGTATGACATTCAATAACCGATGATAAATTAATCTGATAATCGCGAGAGTCTGTTAATAACGTTTGTCTATGACGGTCGTGTCGAGACGAAACATTGATTTGGAACAGGTGCGTGACGCACATCACACGGACGTTAGCCTTCGTCTCGGTGACATCAATACACAGTCCTCCCATAAAGACGAATCATAAAATCTTTAAATACACATTACCATTTCTGTACTCTGATTTTAGTACACAACATTGTACTTATGGTCCGTTTTTTTTTTTGTCAAAAGGGAACTGATGACTTATGACTGTATATAAAATAATACTAAAATTTGTAAAAAAACAACCCCAAAAAACCCCGTAACATATTGAGTTTTAAACCCATCTAACGTTTTTATCACCAACCCTCTCAAAAAAACCCCAACAACAACAACAACAACAACAACAACAACAAAACAAAACAAAACAAACTAAACTAAAATTGTATGTAAATAAAAAAGGTTTCTTAACAAAATACTATCAAATTGTTAATTTTAATACAGGAGTGAAGGAAGGAATTGTTTTATTTAACGACAAACTCAACACATTTTAGTTACAGTTATATGGTGTCGGACCACACAGATATCGATAGATGAAACCCGCTGTTGCCACTTCATGGGCTACTCTTTTTCGATTAACAGCAAGGATCTTTTATATGCACCATCCCACAGATAGGATAGCACATACCACGGCCTTTTTTTATACCATTCGTCGTGCACTGGCTGGAACGAGAAATAGCCCAATGGGCCCACCGACAGGGATCGATCCCAGACCGACCGCGCATCAAGCGAGCGCTGTACCACTGAACTACGTCCCGACCACAATAATACAGGGGTGAAGACAAAATGCTGGGACAGCCTAGCCCGAGTACTCTGACTGTAAGAGAGCTAGACGGACATTTGGACATAAACACGCTCTCATTTATGTCCAAATGTCCGTCTAGCTCTCTTACAGTCAGAGTACTCGGGCTAGGGACAGCCATGATACAGTTTCACATGCATCAGTTGTTACTAGCACTTGATAATGAATAGGCAGAATTGTGCTGTTCCATCATATCAATAGCCCGTATAGATGTATCAAAAAAGCAGATTTAACGTAGGCAACCTGATGATAATTTGTTAAAAAAACAAACAACAACAACATATTTACATTGATTGTTTTGTTTTTGCTGTTTAAAAAAAAATTGTTATGCGATTTGATACGGTTTTAGAATAATGTTTTTATATGAATTCTTACTTCATTTGTTGTAGAGGTGCATGCCAGTACATCGGTTCCCTCTTATTGCAAACGGATTGTAAAATTGTAAAAGGGTTGGCGAATTATTAAAAAAAATTTTTTTTTTTTTTTTTTAAATTTAAAACAAAATATATATATATATATATATATATATATATATATATATATATATATATATATATATATATATATACTAGTAATAATAATAATAATAATAATAATAATAATAATAATAATAATATATAGATATAGATATAGATATAGATAGATATATTCATATATATCACCCTCGTCCCCATGGGGTCGAGGAAATCCAAACAGAAGATCTTTTGACACAAAGCATTGTTCTTCAGTAGCTGAAGTCGGCATAACAAAACATATTTAATTTAATTTCAGTTTATTTTTATTTACTTTTCCGGACATTCCCACTAACGATATCTTAGCACGGGTTGTAGTACAAACTGACACCGCCCACACAAAAATAAGGTCAGGTCAGGTCATAGGGTTTAACGTGAACATTCGGAGAAAACTGTTTTAGCGCACGCCTGTCATGGGCACAGGTGCCAGCCTTGGCCGGCTCCTCGTCCAGGACAGGAAAGGGTTGGGGTGGGTGGGAGAAGGGACCGTCTGCACTGACAGGTGCAACAGAGCTCCAGCAGCCCGACCGGAATCGATAACAAGTGGGCGAAAAAACATAAGAAAAAAGGCCCTTTTTTATAGTTGCAAAATACCTTTGCCCTCCAATTTAAAATACGAGATGCGATGTCAAAAAATAAGTAATAATAATAATAAATAACTTTAATAATAACACGATATTTAGTATTATAAAATATATTATTTGAATAAGATCTATTTTGTTTTGGTGCATAGATATTCTAAGCGACAACGTTATAGGCGACAAGGCAATCAATACGCATGGATCTGCCGCTCTGTAAAATGTCAGTTTTGAAATAAAACGATTCATTTTTATTTATTTTTCATATTATGTAGATTAAATGAAATAACCGATGACTGTTTTAATTTTATAGAAGCGGGACGTAGCCCAGTGGTGAAGCGGTCGCTTGATGCGCGGTCGGTTTAGGATCGATCCTCGTCCGTGGTCCCATTGGGCTATTTCTCGTTCCAGCCAGTGCTCCGCAACTGGTGTAGCAAAGGCCGTGGTATGTATTATCCTGTCTGTAGGATGGTGCATATAAAAGATCCCTTGCTGCTAATCGAAAAGAGTAGCCCATGAAGTGGCGACAGCGGGTTTCCTCTCTCATTATCTGTGTGGTCCTTAACCATATGTCCGACGCCATATAACCTTAAATAAAATGTGTTGAGTGCGTCGTTAAATAAAACATTTCCTTCCTTATCTCATTTTATATTATTTGTCAAAAATGTATCTTACAGAATTAGAAATTTTATATGTAAATATAGATGTTCAGCACACACACACACACACACACACACACACACACACACACTACACTAACACACTAACACACACACACACTCCCCCCACACACAGACACACACACACACAGACACACACAGACACACACTACACACACACACACACTCCCCCCCACACAGACACACACACACACGTATACACACACACCACACACACACACGCACACACACGTATACATACACACACACACATACACACACGTATACACACACACTACACACACACACACACGTATACATACACACCGCACACACGTATACACACACGTATACATACACACACACACACACACGTATACACACACACCACACACACACGCACACACACGTATACACACGTATACATACACACACACGTATACACACACACGTATACACACACACCACACACACACACGCACACACACGTATACACACACGTATACATACACACACACACACACACACACACACACACACACACACACACACGTACGTATACACTGATATATATAAACTGGTCGTTACAAATACAACATGACCAGACAATCTGTGGTCTTTGTAGCGGTAACCTGATTCAAGATTGATTTCACAAACAAATACAACGTGACCAAAGAATCTCTAGTCTTTGTAACGGCAACCTAATTCAAGATTGATTTCACAAACAAATACAACGTGACCAGACAATCTGTAGTCTTTGTAATAGTAACCTGATTGAAGAGGGATTTCACGTTGTTTTGTATTGTCCATACTACACTGATTTGCGGGTTAAATATATCAAAGCGTATTATTGAAAAGAAAGAAATGTTTTATTTAACGACGCACTCAACACATTTTATTTACGGTTATATGGCGTCAGACATATGGTCAAGGACCACACAGATTTTGAGAGGAAACCAGCTGTCGCCACTACATGGGCTACTCTTTCCGATTAGCAGCAAGGGATCTTTTATATGCACCATCCTACAGACATATTGAGAGCGTCGCGGCATTCGCCATTATATTTTTCGCAGGACAAAGCCGATAATTTAGGGGGAGGACGAGGGGTGGGAGGGAGGGAGAGCTGTCGCCATACATACTATTCCTACAACAAAGCATCTTTTAAATGCGTTTTCCCCCCACACATACCACGGCCTTTTGATATACCAGTCGTGGGGTACTTTTTTTGGATGAGGAAAACATCATCTCGCAGCTAAATGAATGTCAATGGGTTATACATATACAGTAAACCCCCTCTAAACTGGACACCTTTGGTAATAAAAATGTCCGGTTAATAGAGGCATCTGGTTTAGAGAGGTTAAGTTCTGTACTGGTTTTTAAAAAGGGACTCTTCAAAACCTTCCGGTTTTGAGGGAATTCCGGTTTACACAGGGTCCGGTCTTGAGAGGTTTCACTGTATACAATGAGTTGTACTGTATATTGCGTCTATTTTATGAATCGCACATGTTTTGACACGTAGTAGGCCTAGCACGTTCGAATAATCAACACGTGTATTTTCGCCGAATGTCGAGTTTTCTATACACGTCATTTATCATTATTAGTTTTCGTAACTTGATTAATATATCGTGTTTCTTGTAACTTTGCGTTACTAATGACCTGGGACAAACGCGGTTTTTACCTCGTGCTGTTACGTTTACAGTAATTACTGGTTGTTACTAAAAATGGTATACAAGCACGTTAAACTATTTATGTTTAACAACGCTACTATGGCACACTGATTAATTAACCAATCGGCTACTCGATGTCAAATATTTAGTAATTCTAACACGTTGTTTTCGTAGAAAACCCGCTATATTTAGCCAATAGCAGCAAGCGATCTTCTTATATGCACTTTCCCACAGGCAGGACAGTACATACCACGGCTCTAATCTAACTATCTGGGCTGTCTATCCAGGACTGTTGATGGGTGGGGTTTTTGTTTGTTTGTTTGTTTTTGTTGTTTTTTTGTAAGTGGTTAGCGGTCCCACGCCTACTCGTTGAACTTTTAAAACGCACCCTGGTCGGGAGCCTGTACCGGGATGCGAAACCAGTACCTACCAGAGCTATATAGCGTAACCACTACACCACCGGGGGCGAGACGTAGCTCAGTAGTAAAGCGCTTGCTTGATGCACAATCTGACTAGAATCGATCCCCGTCGGTGAGCCCACTGAGCTGTTTCTCGTTCCAGCCAGTGCACTACGACTGGCATATCAAAGGTCGTGGTATGTGATATCCTGTCCATCGGTTGATCCATATAAAATATACCTTGCTACTAATGGAAACATGTAGCGGGTTTCCTCTCTAAAACTATATGTCAGATTTACAAATGTTTGACATCCAATAGCCGATTATTAATAAATCAATGTGCTCTAGTGATGTCGTAAAACAAAACAAACTAACTTTTAACTCCGCCGGTCGAACGGCGACCAGTATACAGTTATAGAAAACCCTTCCAAAACCAGGCCCTCTGTAAAACGGAATTCCCCCCAAAACCGGACCTTTTTTGCGCCCTATCTATATATATATATATATATATATATATATATATATAACTATATAATATATATATATACTTTATGGGCAATAGTCGGTTTTATATGCTGCTATATATATATGTATACACACATGTATATGGAAAACTAAAATAAGCAGGTTTGACCTTCAGTTTCTCCACAATCTACTTTCAGATGGGCAATAAAGTCGGTTTTATATGCTGCTAAATCGGGACCCTGGGACACATTATGAGTATAAAAGCAATAAGCCTTAGAAAGACTGGTGTATAATCCAGACTGCGCTCTTCTAGATGACTGAAGCATATCCGTGTGATCAGGTAGACAATATGAACTGTTTCCAGTTAATGATTCCAATTACATCCGTACTGAAGGATATCTCTTAAGCTTATTCTTCAAGGACAAGCTTTCGGTTTCCATGACGAGAGAAAACAATAATTATTATCGTGTAGAAGAGAAAATGTGACATCATTTTCTTCAAGGCCTACTCGTTAGAAAGCTGGCTGTGCTAGCTTTTCAAAAATTTAAAAGTTTAAGTTTATTTTGCTGAAAAAAAAAAGAGTTCGTATTGTTTAACGACACCACTAGAGCATATTGATTTACTAATCATCGGCTGTTGGATGACAAACATTTTGGATTTCTGACATATAGTCTTGGAGAGAAAATTTGTCCATTTGTAGCAAGAGATCATTTATATGCACCATCCCACAGACAGGATAGCACATAGTTCTAGCTTCGATATACCAGCGCACTGTTTTGAACAAGAAACAGCTCAATGGGCCCACCGACGGGGATCGATCCTAGACCGAACGCACATCAAACGAGCGCTTTACCACTGGACTACGTCCCGGCCCCAGTCTTTGAGGAAACCCACTACAGTTTTTCATTAGTTTATATGCATCATCCTACAGACAGGACAGCACATACCACGGCCTTCAATATATCAGCTCACTGGCTTAGAAAAGAAATAGTCCAATGGAGCCCACCGACGGGAGTGGAACCTAGACTGATCGCGCATCAAGCGAGCGCTTTACCACTGGGCTACGTCCCACCCTTGCTAGCTTTTCGGCGACAACTGAACAAGAATATTTGCTATATAAAATAGAGAACGATGGAAGCAATCTAATTAAAATTAGCTCCACTGATTAATTAATTAGCTCTACTGGTGGACCAGTAGAGCTAATTTTAATCAGATTGCGAAGGAAGTTGTCATCTTTTTGTCATTTTGGCGTGAAGCGCATCTTCCACGCTGCTTGTGATTAAAGAATCTCCAACTATACGAACTATAACTTAAGTTCCAAGCTAATGAATATAATCAATTTAAAGGTTCAATACGAGATTTCTTTCTTGGTACAGTACAGTTCAACCGTCTAGAGTCTGAGTTTATGTCGCAATGACTTACAATAGTCATCAATAACATCGAGGACAATTCAGCATCGTCCGAGGGAAAAAAACAACTTTATAATTTATTTATATAAAAACAAATATAGAATAATATATAGAGTATTCATCACTTGTGTTTTTGACATGGAAAATATCAGCCGAGCGTATGTTAATCGATATTTGTCGAAACTCTGCCGAGACAACTACCGATTAACTAGACGAGGTTAATATTTTACAATTCTATTTATCCTAAAAAAAATTACTTCTAAAAGAACATTTCCATTCGATTTTTAGCAATTTAGTACTAAAGTCACCTCCGTCAGTAATATGACGCCATCACGATTATTACACAGGTTAATTATAACACGGGTCTTTGACATGGATATCATGGGTAAGTTATAGGATAAATTAGGTTGCCACGTTTTGATATCGTGGTTATTTTGAGAGGTTTACATAACGGTGTAACAGGCGAGCGTCACCTGATATACACATACATATACATAACCATATCTCTGACGCCATATAACCGTAAATACAATGTGTCGAGTGCGTCGTTAAATAAAACATTTATTATATGTGTTTACCATATTTAATACGAAGAACTAGGTTCTATATCTTTATTGTTAAAAGGAATGACATGATTATTTGAACCACCCTGTTCTATCTGCACATACGGTGTTGACGGAACACGAAACTTGTTCAGTTGGGGCACCAATATCAACCAAATCGAAATCTGTTTCACAGGTGTGTCTACCTTATGAGTAGAACACTATCTATATGCAATGTATCAGGAAAAAAGGCTTCAAATGACTAAAAAGATAGTACAAGTGAAACAGTAGGTAAAAAGATAGCATTGGTTGGTTAAATATACAGATGTAACCCTAAACCAGAAACAGTGGTATGAAAACAAATTCCGGTTCACTGAACCATTTCAGAGTATGGGACAAAGATATGGGAGTAAGTTCAATATCCTACAGGCACGTAGATACTGGGAGGGGGTGGGGTGTGTGGCTGAGATTGAGGGTGCAAAGCAAAGTTTATAGAGAGTTCAGGGGTATGCTCCCCCATAACAATTTTAAAATTAAATGTCCTGAAATGCAATGTCCTGCATTTTACAAGTACAATTCATCTCTGCCTTAAGATTTACTACCAATAATATTTTTGATTCAGAATTATTGGGGGTGGGGGGTGGGGGTGGAACTACCTCTGCCGTGCCTGATGCTAGTCTGAGGAATGTTACGAAATGCAAATTCAATGACTGACCAGTAACTCATACATGTACGATATATGAACAAAGAGAGAGGTTGAAGTAAGGCCGACTGAAAATAACGAAGACGTCTACTTGAATAACTGCCATAATAAAATGCAACAGGTCACCTTCTAGCACATTCCGTTCCTTTTACTGGTATTCGAATAAACTACGTGAAAAAAAGAAGAAAGTATTAAAAAGACGCAGCAAGAAATGGACAAAGTATTTTATAATTAGAGAAATTAATTTTACGACTGAATACAATTTGAAGATTCACTAAGAACCCAATCAGTGGATTCATATTCATAAAGAAGTCTTCTTTACTGTCTGAATTCACATTATGTCACAGTTGTAGATGTGGCTGGTTCCAATGTCATGATCATTCTAACAGTAGGCCTACAGCAGATTCATGTCTGAACTCAACTGATCAGTTTTAGTCAATCATACACCACCTTGGCTTCAATGCATGACCTCTTCTCGTTGTCCAATTCTTGCTATTACTTCTCTATCAATATTTGTGTATTTGTTTCCTACACATGGTGCATATAAAAGACCCATTGCTGCTGATCGAAAAGAGTAGCCCATGAAGTGGCGACAGCGTGTTTCCTCTCTCAATATCTGTGTGGTCCTTAACCATATGTCCGACGCCATATAACCGTAAATAAAATGTGTTCAGTGCGTCGTTAAATAAAATATTTCCTTCCTTCTTCTCGTTGTTGAATTCTTGCTATTACTTCTCTATCAATGTTTGTTTGTGTATTTGTTTCCTACACAAGCTCTCAGGCACGGTAGGTAGACATATTTCTGTGACTTTGTCTTTAAAGGAACATTCCTGAGTTTGCTGCAATGTTAAGATGTTATCGACTAACATAGCCTTTTTAACGATTGTAATTAAATATCAAATATATTTTCCTGCATAAAATATTAGTGGTTGTATATTAAACATGTTTCTGGTCGTTCGTTTTATTTCCTAAAATATATTTTTTCGTATATACGAAATTATTTGAAGACGAAATCCAGTGTGGGCTTCTTACAAATATTAAGACAAACAGAAACACATTGAATATACAGACACTGATATTCTAAACAAGAAAATATATTAAATATGTAAGTTTACTGGTAGAAATATTTTATTAATCGGAAACATCTTACAATGCAGAAAACTCAGGAATGTCCCTTTAAACTATTCTCATGCTTATTCATTTTCGAAATATTTAAATATTTAATAGTCAACCAGTATTTGTTTAACCACTGCTCTTTCTGCCTTGTGGGTATACATTTAATATCCATTCAAATTTAAAGTTCCTTAGCAAAAATTTCACATGCTTGAATACCTTTTTGGGTGGGGTGTGTGGGGTCTGGTGCATTGCATACAGAAAGCATGCTGCTGATGAGGTAACCTCCAGTTTTCATGTTTGATTGATATTTGTAAACCAGTTGGTCCTCGGGGATTCTCATAAGATTCAGTGATCCCTTTTCACCAGCATGTTTTTGTATTGGATGTTGTGAACCAGTTACAAAATGTGCGGTCGAACGGCTGAAAACCAAATCCGGTGAAATATCCCTCCAAAGCACACACATTGAGATATTACAGGGGATATAAAGTTTGTTTTGTTTAACGACATCACTAGAGCACATTGATTTATTAATCATATGCTATTAGATGTCAAACATTTGGTAATTTAGACATATATATAGTCTTAGAGAAGAAACCCGCAACATTTTTCCATTAGTAGCAAGGGATCTTTTATATGCACTATCTCACAGACAGAATAACACATACCACGGCATTTGATATACCAGTCGTGGTGCACTGGCTTGAGCAAGAGAAATAGCCCAATGGGCCCACCGGCGAGAATCGATCCCAAACCGACTGCTTATCAAGCGAGCGCTTTACCACTGGACTACGTCCCGCCCCTTACACGGGATATATGCTTAAAGCCGCACGCCCTAGTTCCATCCAGCGAAAATAAATTATAATTTGGTTAATCTACAAACCTGTAACACACTTAGATCACGTTTTTATCAAATGGAGTGAAAAAGCAGGTTTTATATCGATAAATACTATGGGAATCCCCATGTCCCAATTGCTTGAAATAATTTTGAAAGTTAGTATTCTGATGTCACCGGTAGATGTCGCTCGAAGCACAACAATGCCTACGTCACAACAAATTTCACAGAGTGCGCACAGACTTGGGGTGCGTTCCTTTCACCTCTCCTGGACATGTTCCAACTGTTCTGTCCTGGTTGTATCCCCTCTCCAGATATCGTAAGACTTAGCAAAATTATTGGTTTTAAGGGTTTGTAACGTTTTGTATTGAGATACTTACTTGTCTGAACTTTATTGTTACTGAAAATGTTCACGAACTGTGAAGAAAAATCTCACAAATGAACAACAAGCAAACGACAACAAATCGGATGTTGATTGCGCGAACCGTGCACGAGAAAACAAACCGAACCAAAATGATAACGGTCACGTGGTATACCAACGTCTGTGACATTGAAATGGGAATATCCCCTCTAAAAATAGATTAGACCTTGTCTGCTCAACGGTTTTTTCTCAGAGGCCCGTGGCATTTTATGAAATACGAAAAATGCATTTTGTGGTATTACAAACACCAGGATTACCAGGATTACCAAAAAACACTTCAGGTGAATGGAAATGTATATTCTAAATAATAAAGGGTAAATAAAGTGCAATTTTATTTGTGAAAAAAATGGGTTTAATTGCCAAAAACAACGGCGTAATGGTTAACAACTAGGGCGTGTCCCTTTAACTACTGAAAAAGAAATCATGATAAATATCGAAATTTGGCAGCCATTTTGAATAAATTCCACCTCCGGTATATAAAACGTGGCCGTAGACAAAAAATTCCACCGGATTCGTGTTCAGTGATCAAAATGGCCATTAAAAAATTATAGCCACAAAATTTCGACCTCGATTTGCCCAAGCGTATTATTTGTGTGAAAGGATGTTTGAAAAATGAGCAAACGACCGACCTAAAAATTAGCAAACAACCACCATGGGCAAAATCCATTTTCTACTAACCTCATAATATTTTCGTGCGCAGAATTCATTTCCTAGTGACCCCATAACACATAGCAACGCTAAAGCTATTAGGCCAGCAACGAAGACGTTGATCAGGCGGTGACGTAGTAACGCTTGGAATTGTCAGATAGGGGTTATCGGGTCACAGGTAGTATGGTTACACGATAAATATATGTTATCAAACTACATACTAGTTAAAACAAAAGGACGTTTATATATGATTTGAGTGTTGTTGTTTGCATGGGCGTCATTTGGTGGGGGACAGGGGGGACATGTCCCCCCACTTTTAGCACGGGGGGGGGGCAGAATATCTGATGTCCCCCCCACTTTACTCTAAATAATGTTCTCAGACAGCCACAATGACCTTCATTTTTAAAAATTTCGGGGGGGGGGGGGCATGCCCCAGACCCCCCTAGAGTCGCTTCACGCCTAGGGCGCTCGCGATTAGTCGCACGAAATATTGTTAGAACCCAATTGTCCCCCCACTTTTTCCTTGCAAATGACGCCCATGGTTGTTTGTTTGTTGTTGTTTTTTCTTCTTTTTTTTGGGGGGGGGGGGGGGGGGGGCGGGGTTAGTTCTTAATTTCGTTTGGGGGTTGGGGTTTGTAATTATTGGGAATTTTTATTTATTTATTTATTATTATAATTATTATTATTTTATTTTTTTAAGAATTCCAAATGCCAGTAGCGGGTTTTCGCTCTTCCTCACGTCCGCTGTCCACAAATAGCCATAGTGTATTTAAAATGCTGAGGTGTCATTTAATAAATATTCCTTTCCTTTTCTCAAAATTATATTGAAAAAGATGGCTTATTTTTTATAATAATAATTCTATTATCGTTTTATCGACATCAAATACCACCTAAAAAGTCCGTGTTTTCTAAATGATGTCGGTTTCATTGTGTTGTTGCCTGACCTAGGTTAGATATAGGTTTTTCGGGTAATTAACAGTTTCCGTCGTAGTTGGCCGTGCTTTTAACTTTGCTAATGTACAATATTGTTAACTACGATGCATTATTCGTGTTTTAGGTTAAAGAAAAGAAACATCATAAATGTATTCTTCTGATGTTTCAAAACAATCCGACCATAATGACGTCATTGCCATTTATCTATTAATGCTATTAAATTTCGATTCTGTCGGATCGTGATTCCTGGTTTTTGATTTCAAGTAATCAAAAGCAACTATTAAATAGCATTCATTGGCTTAAAGGGGCGGGTCATAGACCAGTGGTAAAGCGGCACTGGAAGATTGACCACCCCACTCTAAGAAGAAATAGGAAGCGGGTCGGCTCCTACTACTCTTTTCTAGACTTTACTTTGTGATATATTGATACCATCTCGTATCCTCCGGAGTTGGGCCCATCCGCACCACTATACCAACCCATGACGACTGGACTATATCCTAGTCTGATACTCTCTCTCGTTCAGACGGATCCGGCACTTCTTTTTATTTTTGGCTTGTAACTTTTTTTTTCTTTTTTTAAAAAATTCTATTAATCTTTTTATTAATTGCTATTTTCAAAATTCTGCCTATTTTCAACTCTACTCTCACCCCCCCCCCCCCCCCCCCACCACACACACCCCATCCAGAGTCAGGCCATCGATCTAATCGGAGGTCGGACTCTGGATGGGCGTGTTCGAAACCCTAGTGGTATATGAGCACGTTAAAGTAATTATCTATCTATCTAAAGAAAAAAAGAGAAAAAAAGAAACATCTTAAATGTATTCTACTGATGTTCCTGAACAATCCGAACGTGATGACGTCATTACCATTCAGCTATTTAATGTAATTAAATTTCGATTCTGTCGGATCGTGATTGCTGGCTTTTGATTTCAAGTAATCAGAACCAACTATTAAATGGTATTCATTGTTTTAAAGGGGCGGGACGTAGCCCAGTGGTAAAGCGTTCAATTGATGCGCGGTCTATTTGGGATCGATTCCCGTCGGTGGGCCCACTGGGCTATTTCTCGTTCCAGCTAGTGCACCACGACTGGTATATCAAAGGCCGTGGTATGTGCTGTCCTGTCTGTGGGATGGTGCATATAAAAGATTGCTTGCTACTAATGGACAAATTGTAGCGGGTTTCCTCTGTGACAGTCAAAATGACCAAATGTTTGACATCCACAAGCCGATGGTTATTAAATCAATCTGCTCTAGTGGTTTCGTTAAACAAAACAAACTTTAACTTGCATTGGCTAGACACGTGAGTGCTGCGGTATCGCAGTACATACAATCATTATTTTGATCATGAATCTTAATTATATATATGCTTCGGAAGCAAGATGACAGTGCCCACAAACTCTCATGATTATTCAACACCCATATTCCTATGGTAGAAAGGGGAATTAATATATAGCTGCCTCGTCTCCTAGATGCTGGTATCTTCTGATGACTATGAAATAACCATTATCAAAGCTTATTAACAACGCCCCTTACATACTACTGTTTAAGGAAATGAGATTTGTCTACTTTCGTTGCCATTTTCAATTTTCTTTATCATTTTGACAAATGGGAGTGGTTCATCCTGTGACCCATATAGCAGCCACGTTTGGCCAGTGACCAATAGAAAACCTCTGTTTCACATATTTCTGTTTATTGATTGGGTATTTTCAATGATCTTGTTAATAACGTCCTCATGCGCAGTCAGTGCATCACGAAAACCAATAATATGTTCTTGTTAGTCAGATGTCAGAAGCTGTAACTTGTGTACTGTCGTATTCTACCCAACGAGCTGGGATCAAAAACACAGATGAGCAGTTTCATACGACATTGATTTTAGAGGATTTTATTTGACGTTATTGTTCGTGAAGGAACTTTTAATACTATAATTGTTCTTGAAGAAGTGAAACACGATCTCAAGGCAGGCAGTAATTTAGAATCAATTTAATCTTGCTTTTGTAAAAAAAAAAAAATGTTTTGTAATAATAACATAAATAGACCATCGAAATGTTTATGATGTGTGTACGGAGAAGTCGGCGACAATTTCAAGGTATTCATCTAACGATTGTTAATATTGCTGACATTTAATTGCGGGGAAAAAAAAGGAATAAATAAATATGGATTCGCAAAGAAATTTGAATTTCGCTTAACGTGGGTGCTGTATTAACGCCTGATATAAAGTCTGATTACTTAGTATATTGCAACAGACAAAACTTGTGTTTTAATTACGCCTTGGTATAATTGCAGAAAAGATGGACGTCGTGTGCATATTACAATATATACACGTGGTTTGATACAAATAGAAATCGTGAAACATTTCGCGTTACAACAGTCAAGTTTGTACTGAATTCATATCAATACGCTGATTACGGACTTCAAATATTACAACAGATACTTTTACTTACGCCTTGATATATATACATGGAAGATGGACTTCAGACGTGTAGTTCAACAGATACATATGAGCTATATTAACGCGTTGATACCAATACTGTCAGGAGGAACACAGCATATTACAATAAACAACTTTGTATTGTATTGATGCAACTTCGTTGATTGCGGATTTGTTACAGTATTTATGCCTTCATATATATACAAGGAAGACGGACTTCAACATATGTATTGTATGTATTTATTTACTCTGATAAAAACGCAGTGTTAACGGGTTGATCTAAATACAGTGTGTAAAGATTCATGCATTACAACACATAAATGTGTACTGAAGTAACGCCTTGATCTGAATACAGTGTAAGGATTCGTGCATTACAACAGATAAATGTGTACTGAATTAACGCCTTGTTCTAAATACAGTGCGTACGAATCCATGCATTACAACAGATACATTTGTACTGTACTAACGGGTTGATGTAAATGTTGTGATTACAGACATTCTATATTACAACACACACGTCTGTTTCCTATGATATACATGATGAGAGAAGAGACTTCTTTTATTAAAACCCAACTAAGAAAATCACAAAATGCAGATCTGCTATTGTCACGAGTAGTTCAAAACCAACGTCGTCTTTCATAAACCATTAATCTCGTCGTCGTCGTCGTCTTAGTAGTTGTTGTGACCCGCACATTTCACTGCTGTCGACATGAACTCGACGACGTCGTCTCTACCTGTCAGCCCACAGGTCACGGACTATCTGGAATACAAGGCGGCCAGGGTGCTGTGGCGGGTGTTTTCGCCCACTCTGATCGTCACCGGGACGCTGGGCAACGTCATGTCGATCGTTGTGCTCACCCGCAAGTCGATGCGGCAGTCGACGGTGTCGCTGTACCTCGTCGTGCTGGCCGTCGTCGACATCCTCGTGCTGTACACCGGGCTTCTGCGACAGTGGCTGCGCGTTCTCCAAGGCACGGACCTGCGCCACCTCCACCCGCTGCTGTGCAAGGTGCACGTGTGGATGGTCTACTTCTCCCTCGACTTCTCCAGCTGGCTGCTCGTGGCCGTCACGCTCGAGCGGTTCGTGTCCGTCTGGTTCCCGCACAGCGTCAAGCGCATGTGCACCAGGACGACCGCCGGCGTCATCATTGCCGGAATAGCGACCTTTCTCCTGGCCGTCAACTCGCACTTTCTGTACGGCCTCGGCGACGTCGTACATCGGTCCGGGAACTCGACCAGCATACAGCACTGTGCCTCGCTCTGGTCCGGATATAAGACGTTCGCCAACACCATCTGGCCGTGGATCGACCTCTGCCTGTTCTGTCTGCTTCCGTTTCTCTTTCTCATAACCGGAAACATCGCCATCATTGTGAAAGTTTGCATCAGCAACCGGAAGAGGAGGCGCCACGACGCCAACATAGGTCTGTCGAACACCCAGAACATCAAGGTGCGCTCGTCCAAGACGTCGTCGATGACGGTGATGCTGTTGACGACCAACGCCGTGTTTCTCGTATGCACGTCGCCCATATCTGTATTCTTGATCGGCGAGGTGTACTGGTTCGACTACGCGACACTCCAGCCGCAAGGAGAAGCCGTGCATGTACTCACCTGGGCGACCGTCAATGTCTTCATGTACACCAACAACTCCATCAACTTTCTCCTGTACTGCATCAGCGGCAGTCGATTCCGCGAGGCACTCAGGGGTCTGTTTAGTCGAAGGCGAAGAATTCACCCCACGGCGTCATTCACCAGGAACGACAACTCCATGTTGCAACCAACCGCAAGTCAACAGGTGCCAGAGAGACAGGAAGCGGAAGTGACAAAAATGCAGGTGAATTTGGCAGTGGTGGGTCAGGACCCAAGAACGAACATATCTGATATATAGACCTGCCTACCATTCTGTTACTCTTGAACTTCTTTTGAGAATTATGGTTACTTTATTACTGTTGTTATTGTTGTTACAAGCATCATGGCCATCGCTTTTTATTTATGACCATCACTTTAACAATGACAATCACTGTAGTTTTTAATACACCTTTTCTTTGCGATTTTATTGATATTTGTATTTATTTTTATTCTGTCATTAGTTTATTGGAGATGGGTGATTTTTTTTAATTTAATTTTTTTTTTTTTTGATGGTTGGGGAAAGGGTGGTAAGAGTTTTAGTTATGATCTCGTTATTGCTTTAATTTTTTCATTTTTTAAATTGTACTGCAACAGTTTTTAAGATTTCAGGTTGCTCAAAATAATTTTAATTAATCAATTCATTTTGTAATTTATTGTGATTTGCATTGTTTCTGGAGACTTTATTTATAACGAACGCATTATACGGTATTTTGACATGCAGTATTAGAAGTTGATTCATGATTGTTGTACTCTTATATCAACCATATATTTATCTATATATTATATATGTACATCCGTCCCAAACTGTGAAACTCGTAGTTTGTTCTGCCCGATTCTGGTTGTCCTAAATGGTTGTAATCGGTTCTAGTCGCATTTAATCGCTTTGTGTCTGCCCGACTGTAATCGGTTTAATCAGCCCTACTGGGTTTCTGTCTGTACTGGACGGTTAAAGGGACACGCCCTAGTTGTTAACCATTACGCCGTTATTTTTCGCTATTAAACCCATTTTCTCACAAATAAAATTGGACTTTACTTACATTTTATTATTTAGAATATACATTTCCATTCAACTGAAGTTTTTTTGTGTGGTAATCCTGGTGTTTGTAATACCACAAAATGCATTTTTCGTATTTCTTAAAAACGCACGTGCGTCTGAGAAAAAAACGTTGAGCAGACAAGGTCTAATCTATTTTTAGAGGGGATCTTCCCGTTTCAACGTCACAGACGTTGGTATACCACGTGACCGTTATCATTTTGGGTCGGTTTGTTTTCTCGTGCACGGCTCGCGCAATCAACATCCGATTTGTTGTCGTTTGCTTGTTCATTTGTGAGGTTTTTCTTCACAGTTCGTGGACATTTTCATTAACAATAAAGTTCAGACAAGTAAGTATCTCAATACAAAACGTTACAAACCCTTAAAACCAATAATTTTGCTAAGTCTTACGATATCTGGGGGGGGGGGGGGGGGGTACAAGCTATATTGTTACCTTTATTTAAATAGAGTAGGACAAAAAAAACCCTTACATTTTCGTCCTGGGGAGGGGAAGTGCCTCCCCACCTCTGGTTCCTACAGACTGTACTACTACTACTACTACTACCACTACTACCACTACTACTACTACTACTACCACTACTACTACTACTGCTACTACTACTATTATTACTACTACTACTACTACCAACAATAATAAACGGTGCATCTAATTGATAAGAACAATAGGTTAGCCACTAGTACCCGGTGCCGAATAGCAAATGTAGGCTAATTGCGGTTTATATATAAAATTTATTATTTCAAATACTGTAGTATAGTCAACATGGTCAGTGACGGACTCTCATTGTCGTCTTATTCAGATTCAAGTATCATGATTGCTGCAGCAGCCACTTCCTCAACAGAAGCACCCATGTTGGTAAAGTAACTTTCTGTTCCAAACTCATTCCTTTCGCTGTCCAGGACAGAACAGTTGGAACATGCCCTAGAGAGGTAAAAGGAACGCACCCCAAATCTGTGTGCATTCTGGGAAATTTGTCGTGACATAGGCATTTTTATGCTTCGAGCGACATCTACCGGTGACATCAGAATACTAACTTTCAAAATTATTTCAAGTAATTGGGTCACGGGGATTCCCATGGTATTTATCGATATAAAACCTGCCTTTTCACTCTATTTTATGAAAACGTGATCCAAGTGTGTTACAGTTTTGTAGATTAACCAACATTAGAATTAATTTTCGCGGGCTGAAACTAGGGCGTGCAGGCGGCAACTACCCCCCCCCCCCCCCCCCCCCCCCCCCCGCCACAAACACACACTTAGTGCTGGAGCAAAACCTCCAATTCGGGCAAAAATTATACAAATATTCGGGGAAAATGTGCTAACCTGGTACTTTTTTATCATGTATTTTCATCATTCAACCCTCAAAATTAGTTGTAATCCATGTGAAAATGCGTAGTGATTTGTTTGCAACCATATATAGTTATGTTAGTAATACTGATATGAATAAATGTTATGCAGATTGGGACATTTTCGTTTAAATCGGACAAAAGCCAACCTGCCTCCCCGACCCCCCCCCCCCCCCCCCCTCCCCACACACACCTACAAAACTTGGAACCCGTACGCCTATGTTCCCGGTTATTCGTGATTTCCAATTAATTTTAGTTTCAACTCGTGCTTATACCATATATATACTCTGTCAAAAAAGAAACGCATAGGCGAAATATTAATGGAATTATCTCTTTAATACAAAGTGGCATAATTTCGTTATTTATGATCGTATCACAGCACATTTGACATGAGTATGTGATAATGTTCTTGCTATGGACTGACAGCAGTGGAGGCGTGTTCGTCACCAAACAGCGTCTCTGAATCCGGGCATGTGGAATCCTAGCCCATTCTTCCTGCAGTGCATGTGACAGTTGCGGAAGCGTCTGAGGCTCCGGGTCACGCTGGCGTACACGTCTGTCCAGTTAATCCCATAGATGTTCAATGGGGTTGAGATCTGACGAGCTTGATGGCCATGGCAGCACATTAATGTTCTCATTCTGTGGGAAATCCATTGTTACACGTGTCGTATATATATATATATACACTTTCACCTATAAAAAAGGGATATGAAGTGCAATTACGATGAAATATCTAAAACGAATTGAATACTAAGCTAAATAATGATGACACAATCCTGTCATTGAATGTAAGTTAAAGCGACATACCCTAGTTTTCAAAAACTAAGGAATATCTTTTACTAGTATAGACGTTTTTGACAACTGAAATCATACTTTACTTAGATTTTATGGTTTAAATTATCAATTTTCGTACATTCGAAGAGTTTTTGGTCATCCTGGTGTTTTTAATATCACAAAATGCATTTCTCATAGTTTTAAAAACGCACGTGCGTCTGAGATGTAATAGCTATGGAGTCGAGTTTTAGTCTATTTTTAGAGGGTATTTCACCAATTCAAAATCACTCATGTTTCACTCAGTTGTAACTTTATCCAAATGTGTTACAGAGGCCTAATTCACTAAACTCTCGCAACTTTGCGATATCGCAGTGCAATGCTAAAAGACTTACAAAGTGGATGCTTTGTTGTCTAGCTGAGCCTAAGAGATCTTTGTGAATTAGGCTCCAGGGCCCCGTTCCACAAAGCGATCTTAGCTTTAAGATCACTGTGACGGAACATGCTCTTAATTTTGTTTTCGCCTGTGACGATATTAATTGTTTTAGAGGGCCGTGTGCAGTTCCAATATGCACTTAAGCCCATGTGGGCACTTTGTTACGTAATACCTCCGCGAGTGCGGTTTTTACGACCGTGATTTGGCGACTAGGCGTCAGCAAGTCTGGCCATCTAAGGAAAATTGTCGTCTTGGTCGCTGTGGAAATATCACTTGTAGGTATTCGGTACCGCGATGTTCCCCCAGGCGATATTCTGCTTTTATAATAAATAGCTAGGGTTTTAGAGATATCAGGGAGAAACATAGGAAGGCTTCCAGGGGGAACGTTGTCCGTCCGGACTGGTAAATATATTTTTCTGCTCTGTTGTATAACCTTGATGTGATTGATGTGACTTTAAATATTTTAATACTGTATTATAACAATATTATTTAGACAGTGTTTCCGGTAAACTGACGAAGTAAATTGTAGGCTTACTGTCTAAAATTATTAAAGCTTCACCAGTCATCCTAGAGGACCTAGGTAAACTGTAGGTTATTGTCTTTATTGTGACAGGTACCAGTATTAATTCTGTATTACAAGGTTACTGAATGAGTAGATAAGGGTTAATTAAAAATTAACCAGTTAGGAATAGAGTTGTAATTCCTTTATTAATTAAGTTCCCCTGGAAGCGTTTCTCAATTTATCACACGTGTGGGTGTTGTGTCACGGTGAAGTGATTAGCATATTGTATAAACTAGACACCTAGTGATTAACTAATTAAGTGATCAGTTCTGGGTTGTTACTATTTGTTGTTGTTAATTAACTACTGCGGCAGTACATTTGTCAGCGTAGATTAATACAGATTCCAAAGTGTATTGTGTTTTTGTTGTGTTTTCTAGTGAACTAAACGAGCTATATTATATATACTTTATATAAGATCTTATCTCTGTTCATACCTAGAGACGAGCCACGCGGGTATATACTGCCCGATTCAGAGAGATCTAATAGATATACAGTTAGGAGAGATATTTGGATAATCGTGTTTCATTCAGTTACGGGTATTATAGGATCCCCGTGACAATCACCTTAAGTGCATAGCTACCGTATGTACTAAGGTGATGTTAGTGCTAAGATCGCTTCATAGAACGGGGCCCAGGTTTGTAGATTAACTAAACTTAGTGTTCATTTTCACGGGTTGAAACTAGGCTCTGTCCCTTGAAAATTTAAATGGCGTTCGATTCGTTTTGTGTGGTTTTTTGTGTTTTTGGAAGGATAGTTTTATCAGGTATGTTTGCCGATGATTAATAAATCAATGTGCTTTAGTGGTGTCGTTAAAAAAACATTTTCCATCTTATTTTTTTTAGGCTCATTAGCGATAACACAAGTTTACTAAATTATTAAAGCTGTAGCTAGACAGTGGCGTAGGAAGGTGCCAAAAGGTGGAGTGCACGCACGCACACACACACACACACCAATGTTAAAAAAAAAATATTTCCGCCTCAGCCTTGGCGGGGTGGGGTGGGGTGGAGGGCCTGGGGACACTACACCCACCCATCCCCCACCCCGCCAATAATTCTGAATAAAAAATATGATTGGTAGTAAATCTTAAGGCAGACATGAATTTCACTTGCAGAATGCAGGAAAATGCATTTGAGAACATCTAGTTTTCAAACTTTTACGGGGAAGCATACCCACCGAACCTCCTTAGAAACTGTTTTGCGCCCTTGATCTCAGTCACCCCCCCCCCCCCCCCCCCCCCCCAATGTCTACTTGCTTACGCCGTGCCTGTTGTTAGTAAACATGAGATGAGATGGTCAGGTGAGATTGCAATATTAATATGAAGGAATGGCTTATATGTGGCTGTGACGGTGTGGGGGTGTGTGACGGTACATGCTCTTAATTTGTTTTCGCCTGTGGCGATTTTACTTGTGTTAGAGGGCCGTGTGCAGTTTAATTGCACTTAAGCCCAGATGGGCAACTTGTTACGTAATACTTCTGCGCGACGATCCTCGATCGGTACACCTAATACACACCCAGCCAGGTGCGGAGGCCATGTGGCTAGTAGTTACGTAATATCTCCGGTAGTGCTGTTTATGGCCAGGAGATTGCTCGCGGTTGGCGACAGCCAGACTGACGATCAGAGAGAAATATAGCGACTCTAGTAGAGGTAGAATATGAGATGATACGTGAGGTACCGCCTTGTACCCCCAGGCAAAAACCTGATTTATGATAAATAGCTAGTGTTTTAGAGATATCGAGGAGAAACATTTGGAAGGCGTCCAGGGGGAACGTTGTCCGTTTGGACTGGTAAATATATTATTTCTGCTCTGTGTATAACCTTGATGTGATTGATGTGACTTTTAAATATTTTAATACTGTATTATACCAATATTCTTTAGACAGTGTCTTCGGTCATCTGACGAAGTAAATCGTAGACTTCTTGTTCTAACATTATACGAGTATTTGGTAATATAAAGCTTAGCCAGTCATCCTAGACGACCTAGGTACACTGTAGGTTATTGTCTTTATTGTGATAGGTACCAATATTAATTCTGTGTCACAAGGTTACTGAATGAGTAGTTAGGGTTAATTAAAAATTAACCCGTTAGGAATAGAGCTGTAATTCCTTTATTAATTAAGTTCCCCTGGAAGCGTTCCTAAATTATCACACGTTACTGAACGAGTAGTAAGGGTTAATTAAAAATTAACCAGTTAGGAATGATGTTGTAATTCCTTTATTAATTAACTTCTCCTGGAAGCGTTTCTCTCAATTATCACACGTGTGGGTGTGGTGTAACGGTGAAGTGATTCGCATATTGTGTAACTAGACACCTAGAAATTAACTAATTAAGTGATCAGTTCTGGGTTGTTATTATTGCTGTTATTAATTAACTACTACGGCTGTACATTTGTCAGCGTAGGATAATACAGATTCCAAAGTGTATTGTGTTTTGTTGTTTTTCTAGTGAGCTAAACGTGCTATAATAATATATACTTTATATAAGATCGTATCTCTGATCATACCTAGAGACGAGCCATACTAGGGTTTAACAGCCTGTTACAGAGAGATCTAATAGATATACAGTTAGGAGAGATATTTTCATAATCGTGTTCTATTCAGTTACGGGAATTATAGAATCCCCGTGACAGGAGTAGAAAATTGGGACGCTCGTCCCGGATCTGAAACGGGACATGCATATTTAAAAAAGTATTGTTTGTAAATGGGGGCTTTATAAATTAATTTTACAAATTTACTCGAAGTAGCACGTTGTTCACTAGAAAATTAATTAATAATAAATGCGTCATATCTAAACATGGATAAGAATTTGCTGGATAGGCCTACGCTCAGTGTAGTGGAGATTAAGCGAGCACGTAAGGCCGAGTTAGTTGAAATCGCGGGTGAGCGAGAAATTGATTTAACATCAGCTAAAACCTTAGGTGATATAAAGACAATTATTATCCAGGAAGTTTTTGGTGATAGGCCTGTTATGGAAGACAGTGAGATTGTTCCAGAGATAGAGATAAATGAGTTAAGTGTGGAACAACAATTAGCTTTTAAAAAGCTTGAGTACGAAAGAGAAGAGAAAGAGAGAGAAAGAGAAGAACGTGCATTAGATAGAGAGAGAGAGCGAGAGAGAGAGAGAGAGAGAGAGAGAGAGAGAGAGAGAGAGAGAGAGAGAGAGAGAGAGAAAGAGAAGATAGGGATAGAGAGAGAGAGAGAAAGAGAAGAGAGAGATGGAGAAGATAGACATAGAGATAGAGAGAAAGAAGATAGGGATAGAGAAGATAGAGAGAGGGATAGAGAGAGAGAGAGAGAGAAAGAGAAGAGAGGGATAGAGAAGATAGACATAGGGATAGAGAATTCCAGTTAGAAAAATTAAAAGTGGAACATGAGTTAAAGTTGAATACTGAAGAAGTTAGACGTGAGGCAGGAAATGGTTTTAACATGTCGGAGGCTTATAGATCAGTGCCTGTATTTGACGATCAGGAGGTAGATATGTTCTTTCAACTTTTTGAACGGGCCGCTAAGCAGCTAAATTGGCCGCAGTCTAAGTGGACATTGTTAGCCGTGTCTAAGTTTAAGGGGAAGGCTAGTATAGCTTATAATTCAATGAGTGATGAGCGAGCAAGTCAGTACGACCTAGTTTTAAGACTGCAGTGTTGAGGGCTTATGAATTACGACCTGAGGATTATCGTTTACGGTATAGCGAGTTGAGAAAAACGCAGGGTCAGTCTTATAGTGAGTTTGTGGCTAAGAAGGCAGGGATGTTTGATAAATGGGTGATTTCTCATCAGGTAGAGTCATATACCGAGTTACGGGAGTTGTTGATCTTACAGGACATTAAAAATGGATTACCAGTTAGCTTACGTATTCATTTAGAGGATCGTGATGTCAAAAAGACAGAGGAGGCAGGTATAGTGGCAGATGATTACGTGTTAATACACAAAGCCCAGGCAGTACCGGGTAGCTCTTTACAACAGGGTGATAAGAAGAAATTTCAGCCAGGTTTTCCCCGGGAAAGTAACTATCGGGGAGAGTCATCTAGTTGGTCAGCTAGTCAGGCAAGGAATGCACCTGGTGGGCAAAGTAAGGATAGACCTGCATTATCAGCCAATGCACGAACTTTTCGTCCACATTGCAGTTACTGTAAAAAGGATAACCATCTTATCGGGGACTGTTTTAAAAGGAAACGCGATAATGCGCAAGTGGTCGGTTTAGTGAGGTCAGCTCCGTTAGCGAGAGAGTTAATGGTTAGTCCCATGGCAGGGAAAGTAAACCCGTATGTGTCCACTGGTATGGTTTGTGATGTGAAACAAGATTTGTGTCCTAAGGCAATATCAATCTATAGAGATACCGGGTGTAGTCAGAGTTTGATCACGCAAGAGTTTTTAGCTGGTATTGAGAATTCAGATACTGGACGCAGTTTGGCTTTAAGCTCGGTTACTGGAGAAAAAATGGTTGTCAGGTTACATAAGGTTTTCTTGTGTTCGAAGTTTGTGACGGGACCAGTCATTATGGGTGTTGTGAAGGACTTGCCTGTTGAAAACATAGGAGTTTTGTTGGGAAATGATTTGACTAGTCAGTGTTGTTAGCCGAAATGTGACCAACTGTTAATTAAAGACAGCCCGTTACCAATAAAAGAGTGTGAGGTTGATGAGATTAAATATCCTGCGTGTGTAAAGACTAGGGCTATGACCAGTAGGTTAGCACGGGATCTAGAGGATATTTGTGATTTGTCTGATATGTGTGTGAGCCATGAAATTGGAGTGGATGAGGTTATCAGTAAAATGGTAGATAAGTCAACTGACAAATTAAATGTGGTGGAACCTGTTGATCTCCCGCAGAGGGGAATTGAACCAGTTGTGTTTGATAGAGGGGATTCACCTTGTAATAGACAAGAGTTAGTTCTAGAGTAGGGGGCTGATCCAAGTTTGTTGGCAGCTCGCACTACCTTGTTAACTGTGGACAAGGGAGTATTAATGAATAGGAGAGTTAGGGATAGGAAGGCTAGGAAGCAACTGAGCCATGCTCAGAGCAAAATAAAATCAGTGTTTGATAGGAAGGCTAAAAGTCGGGAATTTAAACCAGGGGATAAGGTGCTGCTGTACCTTCCCATTAAACGGGGTTCATTACAGAACAGGTATTTCGGGCCCTATGTTGTGCACAAACGGGTTAATGAGACAGGGTATGTGATAAACACTCCTGATAGGGTTAGGAAAAGTAGGTATTGTCACATCAATTTGCTAAAAGGTTATTTTGACAGACTGCCGATAGTTCCAGAGAGACCGGTCCAAATTGAGAGACACTCAATTTCCTGTGATGACGTCAAGACTGCAGAGGTCAAGTTGGCCAACGGCCAGATTCTAGCAGACTTGAACCCCCAGCGAGCAAAGTTGACTACGTTGAAACAAGACAATGTTTCCATTTGTCATAACCTTCCAACGATTACCAA
Source organism: Gigantopelta aegis (assembly GCF_016097555.1). Classification (NCBI taxonomy): domain Eukaryota; kingdom Metazoa; phylum Mollusca; class Gastropoda; order Neomphalida; family Peltospiridae; genus Gigantopelta; species Gigantopelta aegis. The sequence continues at coordinate 12,550,592 of NC_054700.1, read as the reverse complement.
CACCTTAAGCCAGGATGTGCGCTTGGAACCTAACGCTACACCGATTCGGCAGCGTGCCTGTCGGAGAAGACCTGGAAAACGTGCGACACTGAAAAAGAGGGAAACGAAGTTCCATTGGTCAGGTGAATGCGAGAAGTCATTCAACCGTCTCAAGCAGAGGCGCTACTCGTCTCCCGTGATGGCAGCACCAGACTACCGAGTGCCTTTCAAGCTAGCTGTGGGTGCCAGTAACGTGGGTGCTGGCGCTGTGCTGTTCCAAGAAGACGAAGACGGACTGGACCATCCTAATGAAAGCCTCCAACCAGAGAGAGTTGAGGTGGAGTCTTCTTCTGCAAGAATACCCAATTACCATTGAACATATCAAGGGCACATCCAATGTAATCGCTGATGCCCTGTCCCGAAGTCGAACGTTATGATAATGTGTTGACATTCTTGATTTCTGTTTTGTTTATATATATTTTATTTGTATACCAGGGACTCAGAGACTCAGTGTGATTACTGGTAGTCACCTTATTATTACATGTGTTATAAATGCCCGTATGCGTCGGTTAACGCACCATTTTGTTTTAATGTAGTATATTTCCCTATTCCTAGAGTAGAGGAAATATCCTTTTTGAGGTGGGGGTGTGTGACGGTACATGCTCTTAATTTGTTTTCGCCTGTGGCGATTTTACTTGTGTTAGAGGGCCGTGTGCAGTTTAATTGCACTTAAGCCCAGATGGGCAACTTGTTACGTAATACTTCTGCGCGACGGTCCTCGATCGGTACGCCTAATACACACCCAGCCAGGTGCGGAGGCCATGTGGCTAGTAGTTACGTAATATCTCCGGTAGTGCTGTTTATGGCCAGGAGATTGCTCGCGGTTGGCGACAGCCAGACTGACGATCAGAGAGAAATATATCGACTCTAGTAGAGTGAGAATATGAGATGATACGTGAGGTACCGCCTTGTACCCCCAGGCAAAAACCTGATTTATAATAAATAGCTAGTGTTTTAGAGATATCGAGGAGAAACATTTGGAAGGCGTCCAGGGGGAACGTTGTCCGTTTGGACTGGTAAATATATTATTTCTGCTCTGTGTATAACCTTGATGTGATTGATGTGACTTTTAAATATTTTAATACTGTATTATACCAATATTCTTTAGACAGTGTCTTCGGTCATCTGACGAAGTAAATCGTAGACTTCTTGTTCTAACATTATACGAGTATTTGGTAATATAAAGCTTAGCCAGTCATCCTAGATGACCTAGGTACACTGTAGGTTATTGTCTTTATTGTGATAGGTACCAATATTAATTCTGTGTCACAAGGTTACTGAATGAGTAGTTAGGGTTAATTAAAAATTAACCCGTTAGGAATAGAGCTGTAATTCCTTTATTAATTAAGTTCCCCTGGAAGCGTTCCTAAATTATCACACGTTACTGAACGAATAGTAAGGGTTAATTAAAAATTAACCAGTTAGGAATGATGTTGTAATTCCTTTATTAATTAACTTCTCCTGGAAGCGTTTCTCAATTATCACACGTGTGGGTGTGGTGTAACGGTGAAGTGATTCGCATATTGTGTAACTAGACACCTAGAAATTAACTAATTAAGTGATCAGTTCTGGGTTGTTATTATTGCTGTTATTAATTAACTACTACGGCTGTACATTTGTCAGCGTAGGATAATACAGATTCCAAAGTGTATTGTGTTTTGTTGTGTTTCTAGTGAGCTAAACGTGCTATAATAATATACTTTATATAAGATCGTATCTCTGATCATACCTAGAGACGAGCCATACTAGGGTTTAACAGCCTGTTACAGAGAGATCTAATAGATATACAGTTAGGAGAGATATTTTCATAATCGTGTTCTATTCAGTTACGGGAATTATAGAATCCCCGTGACAGTGGCACTAGTGTGTATTAGCCTTTCTTCGCTAGACAAAGTCTTATAATTAATACAAGACCGCTGATAAAAAAAAAAAAAAAAAAAATGTGCCGCGGTGTTATATAAAACAATCCTTTTGTCTCTTGAACAATACTTATCCGAAAGCCTGGTAACAGGTTATTCATTCCATTTTACATCATAAACATTTCTTTTCATGTTAGGCCGCACAGCAATAAGTAATGAACCAGTCTGTTTATATCAGTTGACGGAAGAATTTGAAATTGGATTTGTCCTGCCGTGTTATTGGAGAACCATCGAAATAGGTGATACATCCAGTATAGTTTAATACAGTAGTTTTATTTAATGAGAAAAACAATTAATTATTTCCGACAGGAGTACAATGGTTTTTGTTTTATCCATTTCCATATGAATAGTAACCGTATCGACTGTTTCACGTAATGAGATCTATTTGAAGCTGACTTAGATTAGTTTTTGTATTATTTGTGCGTTTAGAATAGGTGATTCAGTTTTTTTCGGTATCTTTGCGGGCCATTACTATTAGTATCGTTTGACTACACTCGATTATCAAGGTCAATACACAAACGCAATGGTAAGGTGTTTCGCTTCTGATAGCGGACCAACTCACAGATCACAGTTAACTCCCCCATTTAGTTGCCAAACCATCTG